>NW_022698455.1:568987-618942 GCF_011630105.1 Anneissia japonica
AATATAGACAATGGGTCGTGTCTCATATTATTTGTTATATTTTTATTATTCATTATTTTCACTTGACTCGCATAATTAATACTTTGCAGCACTTTCTAGTTATAAAAATAAGAAAAGGATAAGTGCTTATCTAGGGCCACACAGAAAAGGTGTCTTTAATAGAGGAAGACCTATGTAATACTGTATTTTTATTTCTTTATCATTGTCTACATCATGTCACTGGCATTAAAGAATTGGCAAGATTTCCTTGTGGGACTCCATTTCTGAGTAGAGACAGGCTGTAAACGTCTGTCCCCTCCTATGTTCTTGAACACATGCATAGTTGAAAGTAAGAATCCAGAGGTTCAGAATTAACTGAAGATATCATTGAACACACAGATAACTCTATGGATAAGTTTGCTTGTACTTAAAAAGTCGAAGAAGTCAGAATTTTGGGAAGCTAACCTCGCCACAGAACGCAAGAAACGCCCAATACCTACAAATAAAGAAATCATCGCTAAATGGAGTAACTTATTTAGCACACTGGACCTCAAAGCAGGATACCACTACATTCTCTTCCGCTATAAACGCTTAATGTTGGCTTTAAGATATTTCAGAATGCAGTTTCAAGAATATTAGCAGGGTAACAAGGATGTCATAATAATGGCTCTGGCAATTTCAACACTGGCCTGCGGGCCAACTCCGACCTACCAAAAATTTTGGTCCAGCGTAACATTGCTAAAAAAAAAAATCATTTTCCGGCCGATTTTTAGAAAGTTTTACAAGAGTGTGGCTCCGTACTGCAATAGTTATGAGGGCTAAAGACCCAAAAATGCAAGAAAAGTGCTTCAGGGAAGGGGATGACCTTACCCTAGACAAAGCGATAAAAATAGGATAAAATGTAAAAATGTCGAAGAAAAGTTTGTGCGCCATCAGTACACAAAAAGACATCGACGTACACGTAGTAAAGAAAAAATAAGAAATTTAAGGTCATCTCAAGAAACGGCATCAGGGTTCAAGTACTGTACAACCAACCTTTAGTACAAAGTATGTTCACACATGCCATCATTACTGGGTCATCAAATGTCAATGTAAGGTATGCCAGAAAAAAACTGACAACTCTACCTCACATAAGGCACTCTTGAAGATAATAAATACAGCAACCATGTTGGAGACAAAACGGTTAGGAAAAGCAGGGGGAGGGGAAGACCAATGAGAACCAATGAATGGTAAACACAAAAACAACGTAATTTCATCAAAATTGCCAATTGATTGGACAGACTTGCATCACAATACATTAACATCACTTTTGGATCAAATAGTAATACACCACTATGGGAACTGAGCGAATGTCAGGCTTAGCTCTAATGACCATTCACCGAGAAATTGACACAATGATTATGCCCATCACCATGGATACCAATATCATACTACATCATATTGATGAAATAACTATTTTATACCTAATTCTTTGTTATTGAACATGTAGTCACTAAATGATAGAATAAAAGTACAATTTTTGGTATAGTTTCCGTACATCGGTATTTGCGAATTTTATTTATGAGTATATAATCAATTAATGCCAACATAATATCCAACATAATAATAATAATATATCGCACCTACAACAGTCATTGGAGTCATTCGGCAGAAAACGTGTTTACGAATATATTTTGCAGAAAACGTGTTTACGAATATATTTTTCACGACTCCATAACAATAGCAACACAATCTAATTCTTTGAAGAAATCGATTGTGAGGTAAAGCACAATTCCATGGCCACAGATGCAGCCGAGAAATTTGACAGATACTCTACATGGAAAGCTTGTCGTGCAGCAGCCCAACATTTAAGAGTGAAGCACAAACTACTTGAGAAATCTAAGATGGACGTAACAGGTGGAATAAGTCCACAAATGAATGTTCAGGAAATAAAAATGGTGAAATGTCATTGCTTAAACTCGTCCAGAAAAGTTACTTTGGTAAGGAGTTTCAAGTTCTTGCAGCTATGGAAGGCCAACAGAGCCTTAGAGAACGCAAGGTGATGCTCCAGAAATCCTCTAGTTTGTCCAAATTGGACCCTTTTCTGGATAAAGACGGACTACTGAGAGTTGGAGGGAGGTTAAAGAACTCATGTCTAATATTCAGGTAACATCCGGTAATCCTACCAAAGAACAGTCACATAACGATGCTGATTATTAGAATGTGTCATGAAGAGATCAATCACATGGGTAGAAGCTCAACGTTAAATGACATCAGGCAACGCGGGTATTGGGTCGTAAATGGGTCCAGTGCAACCAGTCAGTACGTACACCAATGTGTGACGTGTAGAAGAAGAGGTGCATTGAAAACTCAGAAGATGGCCGATCTTCAGAAACTGATTCTTCATGCAGTATTTTGAGAATAAGCTCCTGAAATAATGGAACAAGAGCTGATCTACAACCATACCATGATGATCTTGGTCCAAGATGGCTTGTCACTGTTTGGCACCAGACTTGTTATTCCAGCAATGGTAAGAGAAGACATTATCCATGCAGGTTATGTAATGTAATGTAGACCTTTGACTATGTGACATGTGTATCTTGTCACTAAGAATTTAAAGTAACTTTTCATAATGGGAGAGAGCACAATTTATTTACCTATTTTGTTGAATGGTATATTCCCTTCTCTCAAGTTCTCTATGGTAACAGGATTTTTGAGACTTTTATGGTTAGGTCAACCTTGCATCCTTTGTCTTAATTACCAAGTTTCAGAAGAGACAGAAGTTAAGCTATTATCATCTATTAATTTTTATACACTTTTACTTAATTACAGCTGGGGGTTTTGTGGTTTTGGTTTAATTCGATGAGCCATTCGTAATAAAAGAACCTGGACACCTTCAAAGAATCTTTACAATGACTTATTTTGCATATCACAAAATGGCGTAGTCGGCAGGATCACAAAGCACTCACAACTAACCCCTAGCTGAAAGACCAACGAATGTATGGTTAAAAGCGATATCTACTGTTAAACAGCACTATCTACCCATAGAGACCAAATGGTTCAAGAGTCGAAAGTCTACAACAACCTCCTGAATTGAAACTGAAGCTGAATGAAGAGAAGGAGAAAGCGGCAGAGGCAAGAGCAGATCCCAATGCAGCCAAAGATGAATTGAAAAAACTCATGGATGCTGCTGGCAAACTAACCTGAGCCACTTGTTTAGGTACAGTACGAATCTCCAGGGCAGGAGGACTGGCAGTTCCTACATAGGATATGTTGAGCTCTCAATTAAAGCTATCGAAAGAACTTTCACAAATTTAGGATTTCTCATCGTACAAGACCCATCTAACTCTCCCATTTCAGAAAGAAAGAAGAAGGTGCCATGTGTCATTGGCTCAAATATCTTTAGGGATATGAGAAAAGAACTGAAAAGCAGAACTATGAGGACGATACTACATCAGTTAACACAATAAAGGCTTATGTCAGGGTAGCCAGAAATCAACTTATTCTGATACCTGCAAGGTCCATCAAAAGCATGAAGATGAAAGGAGGCTAAACAAGAAATAGACAAGCTATTTAAGCCAGGCAATCCTTACTAAAAGAATGTGTTTGAGCCATGTGAATGTCATTTACGACCCCTTGGGTCTAATAATAACACCAGTTACAGTACAAGAGAAAATCCAAAATAAGACTGTGAGGTGCGAAGTTAGGCTGGGACAACTGGACAATACAATGATGGACAGTAGGACACTAGATGCATTAAACCCATGGATACTGACAGCCAACACTTAAAAAGACATTACAGCTAACAGCATTAAGTCTTTTAGTGCCTCAACTGTAGAACTTAAGTTGACCCCTTGCTTGGCAGAGTAATTTTTATAATATTTTCAAGACAATATTTGGCTTACTCTTTTTTGCTCACAAATTTGTTAATGTCTCTAGATATTCGAGGTTACAACACAGAGGATGTAGCAATTCCTCGCATTCTGGTGATGCTACTTGAAGACCCAGTAAAAGTTTATATCAGGACTCATAATTTTGGACGTGTGGTGATAATATAAAAAATGGGGTTTTTTTTGTTTATTCGTCACCTTTTTATTTCAGTCCAAGTGAATTTCTCCCTCAATGCATTCAGAAACTGTACTTTCATTTGCTGTTTAAACCACTGGTACCACTTCACAATATCTCTTCTCTTTTGCACCACATCTTCTGGATTTCCAGAGTCCAAACTCTTCAAGATTTCGGGAATTTGTTTCCAGTCTTTGATATATACGAATGGGGCATTCATTCTCCTTAGCAATCTTAGAGGAGCGTCTCCACTTTTGTCACAAGCACCCTCACTTATAGTGTCTTCAACTATTGGTATAGAGCCGTACGACATTGCCTCGTATAATCGATAGCATTCTGTGTTTACTCCAACTGGATTAAGGGTAAAATCGCTCGTGGCTAACGCCTTCTTGTAGACGTCTAAGCTCTCAGTTGTTTCTAGAGGTTCCCAGCTGGAAAAATAATTATGAACCACAAAACTTTTACTATATATACTGTTTTTATATTTAACATGAGCTCTGTCAGCAAGACGCTTTTCTTTATCAGACAATAAAGATTATTTGAATTTCTATTTGTATATATACTTTAAAAAATGATTAATTATATTAAACCAATGCAAGTTGTACTTGTACAAGGTTTAAAGCATCGTTTAAATGGGATCTTAAGCCTCTGTTGAACAGGTCAACCCTGCAATAGAAATGACCAAAAAATAAATTCTTTGGGTATAATAAGCCCAACTGGCCACTTCTGAAATTGTCAGCCCTTGTTCGATAGCTTCCCCCTCCCTTCTGATTGAATACCTCAGAGCCACCACAGAGTGATATTATAGTCATAAGAAAAATATGCTTACCTGTCACAGGATTTGAACCCAAGAACCTTGGATTGGAAGGCAAGCACCTTAACCACCAAACCATTTATCCACTACATTGAAGGAATAATGAAGATGAAAAAAACTTACTTTAATCTGGCCTTGATGAAGCACTTGTCCTGTAGGTCTGCTGCACGGATGCTGCTCATCAAATCCTCTCGCGATGACCCTGGATATATTGTTCCTAGGAAATTACACACATATGGTCTAGAGACATTCACTCGGACCTCTTCATCTGGTACCACAGGAAAGCCTCTATACCTGAGTACACAAGATATGAGTGACATGAAAAACATTAATTCCTTTATTTGTATGACATCGTATAGACAGAAAAAATACAAATGACAGTTAAATGGGTAACTGGTAGGTTATAATGCCTAGGGTTGTAGCTGTAAAAAACTAAGGTTGGTGGTGGGCATTTTAATGTTGGTTGTGTAATAACATCATAGTAAACTGTAATTAAGAGTCGATTTTAAGGATAGGTAAATGGCTTAATAAAGGTGGAAGGGTGGAGGGCCATGAAATTAGAATTTTAGCTGGTTAGGAAACTTCAAGGCTAGGTTGCCCTGCCCACCATACATCCCTTGATTACTAGAGCTGAAAAATATTGGAATTATCCCCCCCCAGGAGCTGAGTATGCTCCATTTTGTTTGATTCAATTGCCAGGGTAATAATGTGGAGTACATAGAGGCTTCAGTGGCCTGATGCAGACAGGATGTGATCCTAGCATATTATTAAATTTGTATTTATTATTATTACTTACCTGGATGTCATGGGTACAATTCCCACCTGAACTACTTGCCAGGTTCTTTTAGCAAGTATTTGGGAACATAAAGAGTATTCAGTATGATGTACCATGTCAGGTAGGGCAAAACATCATTGCGATTACATTTTCTGATGCAAACAACAAAAATTGGGAACAGAATTCCCACACTAGGTGGTCTAGTATGACACCAGGTTAGTTATCATAGGTTCAATTGATCCCTCCCAAATCTCCTGATGCAAACAACATTGAAATCATGATATTACTTACGTTGCAACACCAAGTGGCCATTGGAATATATTCTTATCATTGATGAGTTGTGTGTCGTATGTGATAAACAACAGCTTGACCAGTCCACCATGAGTGGTCAGATACTGTAGGATCCAATCATTATTGCACTGCTCGTTCCCAAGAAGGACGACAGCTATGTTCTTTAGATCTGCGTAGTGCGGAAGGTAGTCCAGCCACGACCTAGCAAAGTCAATTTTTTCTTGTGTTCTACCATTCAACACTAGAACAAGATTTTCAACTTCTTGTGGTACTGCTGATTGTACAACACCTGGTCCTGTCCGAAACCTTTAAAAATAATATTAAAAATAATATTCATAATACTACTATTACAATAACAATCTCCAAGAGATGAAAATGCTGTTATATGGACAAATATAATGAAAAAAACTAAAGTAAGTATTAAAGTATAAAAACAATAATACAGTATAATAGTGCTACAGATTAACTTTATTGCTTTTATGTATTAGTCTTACTTTTGTATCAGACAGTATGATAAGTATTTCCCTGCTTGGACTCCCTACAGACATTATTCTCCTATTGACGATTGAAGCAAGTAAATCGAAATGTCCAGACATTCTTATCAACAACAACAACAGTTCTTTTCAGAACTATCTACGTGTTGTACCGCAAGCATTTAATATATTATTACTTCAACCAATATAATTATACTTACTTAAATTTAAAATCTTCTTGAATCAATGAACCATATGTCCATATTCCTCCTAGTTGGGCTTCTAATTTTCCTTCTAGAATATGTTCCCATAAATAATTTCCTATAAGAAAATACAAAAATGAAATATTAATCAAGAATGACTTCCAAATCGCAGAAAAGGAAAAATCACTCAAGAGAGGATTTGGAGAGAATACTGGAAAGCCACGCACTTACGAACAGCTTTCGATTTCCAGCATTTTTTATGTTGTGTAGCAATTCCAAAATTGTGCATAGCATTTTTTTATGCGGTGATAGTGAATGATTATTAAAGATAAGAAATGACACATTTTTCAATACGAAAATTATAGTGATGCGTCTTTTCTTTCTAACACTAGAAGTATTAAAGTAAAACAATGATTGGATAACAACTTTACTTTGACTGTTTTTTAAAAAAATTTTGCGACTTTTTGTGCACCAAGCTTCTTAGTTTTTACAGCCAGGCCTTGCTGAAGACTGAGTGGTTAATTCTAGGCAAATAAATGCATAGCATTTGTGGAAGTGCTTCGCTTATAGTGTAAAATGCGTTACATTTTGTGATGCGGTACTGGGTAAATCGAAAAATGCTTACGAAACCCTCTCCCCTGTCTGAGCACATCATTATTAAAAACAATCTGTTTCATACACTCCATCATGTTGTATTCTTCATCACACTGACCCTCGGTGCAGTGGATGCCTCTAGCTTAGGCAAACATTTTTTTTTAACCTTTTTTTGTGAACCCACCGCCTGCCAATATAGATGATTTCGAATAAAAATAAAATTTTATTTTTGGCCAATTAGCGCACCCGCTGCCACAAAATTTCAGAAAAAAATAAAAGTTTTACTTTATTGTTATTACACCCGCTGCTGCCATGAAATATCCAAATATAAGATATGTATATTTCTTCCTAATTAATATAAATAAAAAGTATTTAACCATCCCATTACTACAATGATTACACATTGGCCAATAAAATTTTATTTTTATTTTCTCCTCCATCTGGATGTTTTTGGCAAAATCATTTACTAAATAAGAAAACAATTTTTTTTTTTTTTTTTTCGCTGTCCTCTGACGATCTTTGAAAAAATAAGTTGGTGAAACAATGTATAAAAAATGTCTTGCCTTAAGATGACAGAGGAGAAAAGAGAAAGGAGAGAGGGAGAGGGGGGAACGGTTGTTGCAACGTAATGATGGATTGGGCACTCAACCATAAATTTGGCATTGGCCTACATTTTTTTTAAAACCAAGAACATTTTAAAAACAAGAAAACAATTAATTTACCTATTGCTGCTTTCCCCCATATTTCGACTTGTTTTTTCTTTGTTCTGTTATATGATTTATTCATGTTCAGGATATTTTTTGGTGATATTTGGTTCCTTTTCTCTCCTTTGGTTCTTTTCAATGACAGCTTTTTCTTGGCTTTCATCATATCTAAAAATTAGAACAAGATTAAAACAACATAAAAATATTACTCAAGCTAAATTTGTTGGTTCTTCTATTTTAAAAAAAATAAAAAGCTCATTGATATTTTACCTCATCCTCAATTTGTTCTTTATTTTGTTCTTAATAATTTATGCAATTTCAGCTTCAGTGTTCTTATAAAATGTGTTCTTATAAAAAAAAAAAAAAAGGTGTATATAGTAACACTATTATTAATTACAGTAGAGACTTGTGCAGTATGCCTAGGTGAACGAGTGTCCTGTTATGTAGTTGACTTGTGTGTTAGGCCGATATGGATTCTGGATTTATTATAGACGATATAATTACCCTGTGTGTATAGTATTAGTAGGCCTGCTGCGGTTAGTCCAGCACACCATCCATTTATGAATGATTCTGAATTGAACAAGGCCTAGAGACCTACTTACTACTCTATACCAGGAACAGTGAAATTACAAATTAAAAAAAAATACAAATTGAAATGAAATTTCAATGTTCCCTGTCAATAACTAACTCGACTAAAAAACTATGACAGGCTCAATTCAATACGAACAGGCTGAGAACAGCCAAAATGAACTATATTTCAGACACTGAAAACATTTCTAAGCATTCAAGGTGATTCAGAAGATACAAAATTCGGATTATATGATGCAAGAAACAAGAACACTTTTTCAGCTAGGCCTAGGCTCGCGCATATATTCAGCTAGGCCTATGGCCTACAAGAGCGGTCATGCAGCGTTATCTCATACCAATCAGCAATGCCTTGATTGATTAGGGCATCGTTAGGCCTAGATAATCTACTCACCAGCAGCACCATATCTTTTATCATATAACAAATACAAGGTATATAGACTGAAAATACAATATACAAAAAGGAGAATTCCTCCAAATTTAATCAACGAAAGCCTCATTATATGTAATAATAACTTTCAGGAATTCAGCTGTTGTCACCATGCATGGAGGTCGCCATATTTGTTTTGTTTGGAAAGGTTAAAGGTTATACAATACATACACACATGGCGGTCGGTCGACCCAGTATAATTTCAGTGTGGTAGCAAATAAAGCAATGTATTTCGTTGATTAAATATTGATTATCCGCTTATTCTACTATCATGGAAACCGGAGATACTATAGTTGATGTAGGTGCAACTGTACCTACCGGTTTTGAGTACCTAATAAAGGAGGAGTGTGCAGAAAAACTTCAGACCCAGGCCCAGCATCGAAGAGGGAAAGTTTACTTTCCAATCAAATTTGAAGACTTGAAAAAGGTTATACTGTAATCATATTGTATCTGTACACTACTATTCTATGGCTATGCTAGCCTAGGTGTGGTGCCTCTTGGTATACGTAGTTATTTAGGCTATTTAGAATAGATTACATTTTCATTAGCAATTATTCTTAAAATTTATCATGTAGAGCAGAGTCTAAATATCCTTTCTGAAGGACGAGGATGGCACTAACTTTACCAAAATCTACAAAAGAACGCACACAAGAACATCTCACACCCATGTCCATTAATTTTTAATGCTGATCTAACTCGATCTTAACGGAAAACATGTTCTTTCAGTAGGATGGTAGGTCATCCAATCAGGGATAATTAGGCCTATATACTGTACGAAAAAGTGATTATTATTACATAATAATGTCTTTTATTTTAGGTTACCACATTGAGAGGAGTTGACAATATTTATGTTGTTGGTAAAGAGATAAAAGATGAAAGGCTTCTCAAAGAGAAGGTAAGTTATCCAGAAATATTGATTTATAGACAAAAAATTGTTGGAACAGCACATCCTGTGGATGACAATGGCTACTGCTGCTCCAAGCTTTGTTAAAAATTCTAATGGTAATTTCATAATTTTTAAATTTTGTTGTAGATGTCTGCCAAAAATGTTAAAAAAAATATTTATATACAATCATATATCAATAAAAACAACAAAGTTTTTATGTTTGATAAACTTTATTTTATTTAAATTTTATAATCCATAATTTCTTCAGCTCATTCTTGCTTTATTACTTTTTGTTATATACCTTTTTTTTTTAAAGGACCTGTAACTAACCTGCAGGTGAATGTTCTTTTTAGGTTTTGGACTGAAAAAAATAAAAAATAATATACAAAACATTTTTTTACAATCATGCAAGGCTCAGATTTTAAACTCATTGGACCATCTTCTTAGGATGAGGCGATAAAGTTTCTCGTTGATTTCACCGAATCGTTCAACTGGTTGCCAGTTCTGAAGGCGTGGCAGTCATTCAATGGAACAAATTTTGACCTGTCTGTGCCAGACCAGGAGTCTAGTAGCGAACAACGCAACGTCCCATCATTTCGTGTCACTTGCACAAGGTCGGGAAAAAATCACAAGTTTGGGTCACCAGATGGTGCTTGTCACGTCGGTGGGAAAATCAATGATATATACCATTGGCCGGTTAAAATGAAGAACTCGGATTTGGATATTTTAGTTGAAATATCAGACGACAGCGTCATCTTTGGAATCGCACTGACGAGGGAAAGTCTACACAGAAGGAACATCACACATTTTGGGCCAACAACGCTGCGGCCTACAGTTGCATATGGAATGCTAAGGTACATCCTATATCAATGAAAATATGACTATTTCAATTTATTATTTATCTATGAGTTGAATATTTTTACTTAAAATTTGCCTTTTCAATGAAATGCACAGAAAGGGATTTGAACCATAACCTCAGATTTAAAAGCCTACTCCACTTTTACAGTGAAGATAACAAGAATCAGTCAAGTTCATTTTTTATTTTCCTTATGTAATTATTGACTTACCTATTGCAGACTCAGACTCGCTTAATTACCTTTTAAAAGAAGTGCATTCATAATCATTGCTTTTTTTAAACCACAGACTAGCAAGTCCACAACCAGGTGATGTAGTTTGTGACCCCATGTGCGGAGGAGCTTCTGTCACCATAGAGGTAAATTGACAATAAAATCACATTTGAACATTCACAAAATATTAAAATTACATTGAAAAAAAAAAACTTAAATCAGGTTACTGTATTATTATATTCTCTTCTAGTTGAAATATTTTTTAATATACAATTTACATAATCGTCATAGTCCTTTAGTTTACTTTTAATGAAAAAAAAGTAAATTTATGTGGCTTTTGAAGTCTATTTTTAACTGTATTCTCTGTTTGTTTTTTTCTCTTCTTAGGGGGCATGTGCATGGGAGTCCAATTATTTCTTGTCGGCGGATATCAATCATGTTGCAACTGAACGCTCAGTTGCAAATCTTAACGATATTGCAGCTTACAGGAAAGAACAAAAAAGGCAAGTATTAAGGTTTTTAGTGGCATTGCAGGTTAAATCAGGTCGTGAAGACTATGCTGCTACCTCGTTCCTCACCAATGCCAAACACTTTCTAACAAATTTGTAAACTTTATTTGGACAATAATACCTCTGAGGACTCAAGACTGATTTTGCAGTTTTCTATTTTTATTGACAACAGATTTGAAAAGAATTTAATTAGAAATATAGTTTCCAAAATGGTGGGCACACACCTTGAAGTTCTTGTGCCTTGATGTGTAAAGCCTCCATTTTCTTGGCTTGTTGCTATCACAATTTTTACTTTTTTCCAATTCAAGTTGGCACAGATAAAATTCTTTTGACTCCTGTTTAGCTACTGTTACATTTAGCCTTCCACAAAATCCAAGTTAATAGGTTATTTTTTTTTTATCTTCACAGAGGTGGACTTATGAATGATGTGTTGCGATGGGACGTGTGTAACATCCCTTTGAAAACAAACTCTGTAGATATTGTTATCTCAGATATTGTAAGAGATTAAAATTCGTAACTGATTTAGTGAAATAACACACATATTAAAGGCACCCCTAAAAAAATTTCTTCCTGTGAACACAATTTGATAAATTCGGGAAAAAAAATCAATTTACATGTAGATATCAGAATCCAGTACTTTTAAGCAAGTTTATAACACTTAATGTTTTTTTTCTCTCTTCATTGACATACTGCATTTGGAAATTATCAGCCATTTGGAAAGAGGTTTGTGTAAAAATTTATCAATATTTTCTTTCAACTTTGAACTACAGTAGTTTGTAGAGTAACAAATTTAACATAAAACTATTAGCATAATTAGCATTATTACAGTAGCTCAAATTTATAAAATCTGTATTGCTTCTACCATATTTGCATAAACTGTAGACTGCTATGATGATTTTATATTCTCATATCGTTCTATCTTCAATCTTGCATTGTCTAGAATGGGCTCAAAATATAAGAACTGGCAGCTGTATGAAGGTGGCCTTAGAGAGATGGCAAGAGTGTGTCGACCTTCGACCGGGAGGGCAGTGTTGCTTACACAGGACAAGAAATGCATGCACAAGGTAATCAAAATAGATAGCCAATCAGAGTATGTCATTGTCCTACTAACACACATGAATATGTGCCTTTTTTGTGGGTGGCTTAGCGGAAAATTCCATCAATTCCTACTCAAATGCTTTAATTTTCTAGCATCATCATAATTTTTTGTGCATAATTCAATTTTCAGACTTTGAATTTGTTGTCCCACTTGTGGCGCAGGAAAACTCAATTGTTCATCAACTTGGGAGGCATGGCAGCTTGTGTTTACCTTCTCCAACGATGCATGGATAGATCAAAATATGAAGGTAGCACTGAAAACAGATGGACGACAGATGGCTCTGGGGATCAAGCTCCAAAAGAAGAACCAGATGTGGAGCATTAGAAATGATAAAGCAAAAACCATTAGACTTATTTTTATGTTTTAATTTGTGTTTAAAAGTATTTTAAATTTCTTCTTTAAAAGTATTTTAGGAACCATTCGATTTAGTAGTCTTCACAATGAACCCCAATAATTTAGGTGCAACACCATCATACAGCTTAGTATGACCAGTCAGATGCAGTCTGTAGAAAACGCCCTGTTCATTAATACTTGCGATTTAAGGACAAAGGGTTTACACTTATAACTTTAATACCAAAGTATACAATGCCCCAGTGAGAAATGTATATATGTATGTGTTTAGAGTTGAGCTTCAACATTAAAATGAAAGGTGTTATTATTTTACTGTACAGTACTTGGTTCTTGTAGTATTCCATATACAGTGCAGCTGATATCAGCTAAACTGGGATGATTGTGCAAGTGTGATGTCTACAGTCAGTGGGACAAAATAAGGAAAATGCTTTAAAATGAAAATAAATTAAACCAAGGGTGCACTATTGGCATAAACTTCCTTGTTATAGAGAAGTCATACCCCTTATGGCGGGAGCAGCAAAACTCATCGAGCGTGCTACTGATAGAGAAATAGACAAAGTAAGGAATATAACCTAGTACATTGACATTCAAGTAACTGTCCAAATATTTATTTCACAAACATACAGTACTACATATATAATATGAATTCAGTCAAGGTTTATAGGAATAAATGAACAATATATGTCCATGCATAGGGGCTTGTAATCTATACAATATGAATTTGCAATGTTATTGGCTTATGAATGCAAAAATCGCAAACTTTAAAACAATAGTATATAGCTTTATGAATATGCAAAATTTAATTATGAATGTTCAAAACTGGCAACCTAAATTATAGTGTATAGCAAATAAATATGCATAGTTTTTTTTTAATTGGACATTAGTATATATTTAAATATGCATACATTTGCATATTAAACTTTAAAATGGCTTACAAAACTATTATTTCAAAATTGTTGAATCATAACAAAACAATGGGATTCCTGAAAATTGCATGTGTACAGTTGGTAATTAATAATTTTTAAAATTTGCATTTTCATAACTTTACTAAGAATTAAAAAGAGTTGTCTAATGTATGTATAAGATATATAATCATAGAAAAAACTTCTTAAAAATTAACCAAATCATTAAATAGTTAATGGGACGAAAAAATAATTAAGATACACAGAATGACCTGCTAAGAAATTTTCACACCTTTTACTACACAAAACAGATTACCAGCCAACAAATAAGATTCTATGTAAAAAATCTGAAGTAACTATTAGTACACATTCTTTAATTGGAGAAGAAAATTCTTTCTAATTTTCAGTTGAATGCTAAAAACTTGGAGCAATTCAAACCATTATTTTTTTTATATTGGGGACAATATATAATTAGAAATTGCCTGCACCCCTTTTTTGACACTTTAATCGTCAAAGAGGAAATAGAAATTATGGTAATACAGTTGAATTTGCCTAAGTCAAATCCAAAATGGAATTGAAAAATTATTCGACTTCGATAAAATTTGACTTAAAGATTGTTAATAAAAAACACAATTTGGCATGTAAAATAAGATTGACTTTAGAAATTGTTTAAGGCAAAGTCAGCTTAGGCAAATTTAACTTTAATAGCAAAACTTGATAAACATATGCACACACTCTACTCATCTGACCCCCTAAACTAAACTAGCATGGCAGTTGAAACAATATGCAAAGCCTAAGCACATTAATTTTATATTTTTTTTTTATGTGCACAACAACCTCAAAAGTACAAATGGACGGAACAAAATGAAAATTAATTGCACAATACATTGACTATAAAAAAAAATGCAACATTATATTATGCATAGTTAAAAATTTCTGTTATATATGTAACAAAGCTGTAATATTATTTTTAATATGATAATTTAAAAATTGCAAAATAATGGACGAAAACAAACAATATGCACCAATGAAACAAATTCAATTATCTTAACTTTTCGTGCTATAACTACTGTTGCTATGGGTATTGTTGCTATGGGTACTGATACTAATACATGTTGCAAATACACCTGTTGCAATGAATTGTGGGAAAGGAATACAAAATATTGCCCGTTTCAAAAACTAGTACACTGAATACATACAAACAAAAAGTATTTAATGTTATTGTAAAGGACACAAAGAATAACTTAAAAAATATTTGTTAGTAGCTTAAAAAAACCCCTATAACACAACACGTCAATAAACACACTGTTTACTGTTTAAAATTGTAATATTAAACCAATTAATGTATTAGCTCAATACCTACAATGGATATATTTAAATTCTAATAAATATATAAAAAGGGATTTTTTCAAGGTTATTTAGTTCAAGGTTTGGTTAATATAAAATATTTCACACTAATATCGATATTTACAATTTAATATTATATACAATATTATTTATTAATTATATATTTTTTAACATTTTAATATTCTAATCACATCAATCTATTCTGTTCTTTCTAAATTCACCAAAAAATATAATAAAATAAATAAATTTAAAAAAAAATTTCAAAAATCTAATATTAAAAATACAAATGAGCACCATAGGTATGTATTTGAAGTAATTTTTGCCTGAATCAATGTCATTAAATATTTTATATATTCACATCCTTGTAAAAGAGAATTTTGTTGTCATAAAATTAAATAATATATTTAACTGTTTAGGTTGATCAGTGTATTGCACGAGATACCAAGAGAAAAAACCTAATGCTTGCATGCCAATTCTACAGGCACGTGTTAAATAGAGTCTACTTATATTCAGACAAAGTAATTTCTTCGCAGAGTGTCCATGTACTGGTTATTTTGTTGCCGGGCACTGGCACTTCTTGACCTGTCAAATCCATTGGCCAGATTCTCTCGTGCTTCTCCGATATTTGGACCAATCTCCACGGAAGCTGAAACCAAATACAATCAATTCTGTAATATTATGAACAATATATTCATCGAAAATAATATATAAAAAAAATATTTTTAAATGGCTGTCTCACATCTGTTGTATTTTATTAGTATATGTTCTGTTTCACTAGGCAGTAAAAGAAAATTCCCTATCAAGGCACAGCAGTGCCAATTCTGGGATTGAGCCAATTTTGTGGAAGCGGTTGGCCTACTTTTGAGAATTGGTCCCTCAACTAAAATCTGTAGGTTCAAATTTTGCTCTGTATTTTTGCTCTACCAGGTCAATACTCCTAGATACATCACTGTGGGCAAATCTCTTTGTCTACCTTGGTCTCTCTACCCAGGATTTGAAATTGGTACCTGATAGGATGCGGACAATGCCGTAGCCACGATTTTCAAACAGTGCAGGACAATACTGATGTGGACCCACTCTACGTGTAAATTCAAATAATTCTGACTCATTTTCATAAAAGTTGACCCATTTTACGCAAAAAATGTGGACCCATTGTCTTAAAAGTTTTGCCTTAATTTCATGCAAAATATGGGAAAACTGGACCCTTTTTTCATAAAGCTGACTCACTTTGTGCATAAAACAGCATAATTTAGACCCATTTTTAAAATATGGACCCAATAAAACATTGTGTGGGACTGTCCCAACAGCTGGCTACAGCATTGGATGTAGATGTTCTATGTTGTTTATTATTCTGAATATTACTTGGAATACCTCGCAAGGATTGGAGGAAATTGCACATTGTGGACACTCTTTCTTTCCCACAAAATTTAATAATTTCATTCTTTTTTACCATAAAAAAAAGTTTTAAAATTTTAGAATGTATTTTCCACCTTACCTGATCTCAGGTGTCTTGAAATACTTTTATCAAGTTCACTCCACACCTGTAATTATAAAATTGATTGATTTATATTGTGTCTATACTCTCAAGAGAATATGCACTAGAACTTTAAGAGACACTTCTCAAGAATTCAAACTTGTGAACAGTGATTTTGATGTCAGTGCCGATGTTACTGTTGACAAAGATATTGTTGAAGATATTGATATTAATGCTATTGATTATGACAATTTTGATAGGGATGATGACAATGATAAAAATTTACATGAAGTGCAGATGTCAGCATACATGTATAGAGTTCTTGACTGTATTAACCAATCATAAGACGGAAAGTTCACTGTCTCAGACGAATAAATTATATTAAATGTGAGCCTGCAAAAAATACACGACAACAGGTTGTGAAATTGTATGCCTGGTTACCTTTTCAGTAAACGAGTCTATTTCTGTATTATTTCGAGGATTTCGCTTTAAAATTGGTGAAGTCGGTGATATACTGGCTTCTTTCAAATGCTGATTTCTCTGTCGTTCAAAGCTAAAATTTAAAAAAATACATAAAGAATACACATGTAAAGAATACATTTAAAAATATTGTTGTGTTCAAAATGGTACTAATTCAGAACTGGCATATAAAAAAAAGTATGTTTTTTTTTTTTTGTAACTTACTTGAGTTTGCTTTCATAGTTTGATGACCTGTCCCTCTCGTTCTCAAGATCTCTGGACATTTTCTCTTTCGATTTTAATTCCCTTTCATACAGCTCCTGAAATTAAGCATATGAGGAATTTAGCTTGTACACTACTTGAATGCTATGGAATGGATGGTTCTATTATTAGTAGGGTACTGAAAAATAGCAATAGTCGTCCACATCAGGATACACAGAATACTTGCCAATTTCTTGTAATGATGTATCAGAAGTACGTTTATGTACATTTGAATAGAATTGAAATATTTAATATGTAATAACTGACCTTGAACCTTGCAGCTTCAGCCTGTGCCGAGTCCTTCTGTGTCTGAATATCATGATACGTTGATCTTAGTTTCACTAGTTCAGCCTAGAAATCAAAAGTTAAAAAAAACAAACCAATGATTCAACAATATAATGAAGGTTGAGTAGTAAATTGAGTTCTATATGAACCATGGAGACCATTCTGTTTACAGTCAGTAGGTTACTATTAATTTCATTAACAAACTTTTTAAGTGAAAATAGCAGAGTTGCTATGAGTGGTAAGAACATTGTTCATAGTGCTTCCACCCTTCTGAGGGGCAAAGAATATTAATAAACAAACAAGGTTCCAAGTCTCCCAGAAGTAGTGGAGTCTCCTAGAAAACGGGATGGCCTCTTGCACTCCCAGCAAGCAATCAAGAATATCCTGTCATTTCACTGGCAAATAGAGACAGGCTTCAAAATCCTACCTTTTGACTGGTGATCGTGTTATCTAGCTCTTTCCTCATATCCTCCTCGTTTGAGTTTCTAAGTTGTTCTAATTTTTCTCGTGCTTGAGCCTGCTCTTCCAAGTAAGCGTTCACCTGATCTAACTTCTCGTTAATCTCTATACGAGCCTGAAAATGTTTTTAAAAAAGTTAATGAAAAATCATTCAAGAAAATACTATTCTCATCTGCCCCTAATATCATGTGAACTTGGACATACACTATAATATATTCTTTGTCACATACTGTTTGATCACATATGTCTGATAAAGCACAGCTTTGCTAGACTTCCCTCTCACAATTTGTGTGATCACATGTTCTGACCATACATTCTAGTAACGTTTGATCAAACACTGTCTGCTGAGTGACTACCTTTCCATATAATCTTCATAGTGAATATGGTAGTCTCCAGCGGAATTCCCTAACAGCGGGAACTGTTATTCTTAGTAACCGTGGCCTCAGGGGGTGATTTCATTAAAAATTTTGGTCTGTGCATTTGAATTCAATGCCTGGGAGACAAAACTCCTTGTGACACTGTGGCGTATTGACATATATATACAGCAATGATGATTATTATTTTTATTTAGATGAATATTCTGGTTTACTTACCTTGGCATCCAGTTCTTGTTTGTATCTTTCTAATTCACCTTTCTCTATAAAATCTTGATGAAGGGCACCCTATAAAAAGTATGTATATATTTCAGAATAGAGAAAACATAACTTGACAAGCACTTTAAAAAATAAAATACAGAAATTACAAAAAAACTATGAAGTGATTCAACAATGACAATGACAAAACATTCCAGGAGAAGAACAAGCAAATCGATAATGGTAGGATAGATTGTACTTTATAACAGTGATTATTCATTGTATACAATTTACCTTCAGTACATGTAATTCCTCTTCAAGTCTCTTCTTTGATTTTTCTAGCTTCTCTTTTCCCTAAAAATAATCATGAGATAATTTACAAACAATAATTACTAGCATTAGGAGTAGACTGTTGGTTAATATACTAGCCTTACAATTAATTTTCTAATATATTATAACAAACAATTTCATAAGGAAATTGACAATAATTTATTCAAATGTTTAAATAACTATAAAGTATCACTTACTTTTCCTATTATCTTCACAGAAGATGCATCTAGAAATAAAAGATAAAATTCAAGAAAAGTTAATGATAGGGGGATACTGTCTTTAGTGTCTGTAGAGTTGCACATAGACTTTTGTATTACTGTCTGTTAGACAAAGTCCGAACAAACACTGTTGTATGGCTATGCATGGTCATGATGTGCCTATATATGATCATGATGTGATGTCATCATGACCATATTTAGGCATATCACATGTTTTGTCAAATAGAATGGGCTCAGACAAAAACCTGATAGTGTATATGTACTTAGCTCAAGGTATCTGATGCCAGTGTAATAACAGAAAAAAATAGTTATATGTATAATATTAGAAAGTATAAGCAATTTATATACAACAGTTATAGAAAAATTTGTTCATGTTAAACAATTTCAAATTGTCGTCATTACCTCTCTGTAATTGGCGGTTGATAACCTCAAGCTCTGACCTTAGTTTGTTTTCTTGTTCTAATTGCTGACTAACATCCTCCAACTATAATAAACAAGTAAAATTATCAGCTGCAATTATTTTCATTTAATTTACAAAATGTACACATATGAAACAGTATATAATATTTTCATTCTGTTCAACACCAGTCTTTAACATCATTTCATACTTTAAACGTTGTGATGCTCTAAAATATACAAAATCGATCTCTAGGGAATGAGGACTATTGTTAGGAAGACGGTTCAATTTACTGCATGGGTTGGACTATTCTACTCTATTCTAAGGGGTGGTCCATTTCGTGAACAAAGGTAATTAATCTGGTTGCCCAGGTAATTATTCGCGAAATAGACATTTAAGTCTCAATATGAGGCTTAACTGTCATCACTTACCTGTCTTCGTAACGATGCAACCGTGGCATCCATGTTGATTCTTTCACGTTCAAAATCAGACTTTATACTATTGATACGCAGTTCAGGCATCTCCAGATCCTGTCAAGTAAAGAGATAAACAGAAAATAATACTACAAACCATAATGTCAATTTCAAACTTGAATTTACTGATCAAAGCTGCAATAGCATTTTGATAAATTCTTGAGAGGTACCTTCTTGATCATTCCATAAGTAGCAAATAAATGGTCAGATAGACATACCCCATCACATTTTTACTAGGTGTCTGGAAAACAGCTTCCAAGACAGGGCTACCCCAGAGTACAGACTATCGAATAGGGTAGTGACAGGGGTCTTAATTTGGAAGAAACCACTTCAAGGTACTAAATAAATTTTGTTGATTTTGCTGTGTGTGGTGATATCTATGGCCAGCAGATACCAGGGAGGCAAATCACACAGTAGTAATAACATAGAATTTGCAAAAGATGGCCCAGTATCCAGGAGACTTCCAGTTGCAGACCGTGTCAATTTCCAGAAGGCTTCTACGACTCTGAGGAGGCTTAGGACCCTAGTAGCACTAACACTTTTTACCACTTTCAATAAATACCTCACAATTTCAATTAATAAGGAAAATTATAATAAGCATTTATAATTTTGTCCTATCACTAACCTTCAATTTTTTCTTGGCCAGTTTCAGTTTCATCTTGGTGGTGTTCATCTCTTGTTCCAGCTGTCGATATCTGTACCAAAATATAAAAAAAACATTTGAAACAACACACAGAATAGATTAGCAAGGATACACTGAAAAATAATACAATATATTGGTCTATATTTGTTTCAAGATCAACAAAATACCTTTGAGTTTCATTTTCAAGTTTACCCTCCACTACTCTCTTTAATTCAGCCATTTTCCTGGTTCTTCTCCTTTCCTGAAATAATAAAAAACACAATTTTGTTATTTTAAAGATCAATTTAAAAACCCTAAAACATCAATAAAAAAACCCTTATAGCTTATTTAAAAAGATTATATATGTCATAAAAAAATGAGGCAATTTTGCTGATTTACTAAAAAGTCTATGCAAACAATATAGAAACTATATTTTACATGAAAGTATACTACAAATTTTTTATATTAGTATTACAAATATGATGATAAAACATCACAGAAAAATTCAACTTACTTCTTCAACCTGTTCCATTATTCCAGCTCGTGATCTTTGCAGCTGAGCCATCTGTTAAAAACAAAGAAGACAAAAATACACAACAATTAAAATGGAATGACTACATTTAATATCAATGGGAACACACCTATGCGGCCGTCCATTGGCAAAACAACGCAACTTAAAAATATAATAGCAGTTACAATGTTTTGCCATGGGACGGCCATATGTAGCATAATTAAAATGCACTTCTTGTTCAGGGCCAAGGTTGCTATGGTAAGTAATTGTGCCCCAACAGAGTATAATATTAATAATTTCTGAAATGCCTGCATGGCAGCCAATTACTTACCTTGATACCAAGACTTGACCTAGATTTGACCTCTGTTTCCCACATATCTTTGTGTTCTTCAGCTTCCTTAGCAAACACACTTCTTGCAGCAGCTTCATCCTGGATTAAAAAAAACAAAAGCAAATGTCATAAAATTGATAATAAATGAAGATTATGAAAAGTATTAAAATCATAAATCAACAATGGGACTGAGTATGAAAATGAGTTGATATGTTAGCTAATTCAGGTTGAGAATTGGAGTAAACAAGCGAGTTTTCAAGTTGAATTAAGCAAAGGTAAATACAAGGTACAAACACATACTTACAGTTAGCTTGCCTTCCATGTGAAGGTTAGCTGAATTCAAGTTGTTTACAATGGCCTCCATTCCTGTCTGCATCTGAAAATAAGTAGTAAAACAGATAATAAACAATCAAAACAAATTTTTATTCTGTTTCTTTTAATATATTTCCAAGTTTCAAGTATTTTTATCTTACCTTATGTGCCTCCTGTAAATTCTTTTCAAGAGTTTCGCAGCGCGCACTTTCCTGTTTCAACATCACCTCAAGACGTGCATTCTTTGTTTCAACTTCACGTAAGCGATCATCCAACTCTGCCTGTAACCACGTAAATAAAAAACAATTACTCTTAATAACTACCTAGATAAATAATTTAATACTTCAGTACTTTCTTGGTTTATAAATCTTAAACAAAAATATCTGACTTTTGAAAAAATCAAACATCCTAATTATAAACTTCATCATGTTCTACCTTCTTTTCTTGTTTACAATTTCAGAAGGCATCCAAAATTAATTCACCCAAAAGCTAATAATAAGTAGTCAAAGAGATATATTTTCCATCAAGGGTTATTCAAGGAAATATTTAGGTCTAAGTTTCATCAGTGCAGTCGGACACCACTGTGTTTGCTTCATTATGGGTTGATATTCAGGCAAATGGCAGAAGTATTCACTCTATCGAGTAAATGCTCTTGTTTTATAATTAATTCATATATTTGCTATAATACTTTCACCACTTTGCATTTGTGTTGTTAAATCTTATGAAATATAGCAATTTTTCTTTTCTAAAGTATTTATATTACACAATATTATTACTGCAGTCATCTGTGCTTTAGTATACACTGTAAGTACGTAAAAATACAGCAAGATACCTTTTGCTGAACTGCGACCTTGGCAGTAGATAGTTGTTCCGAAGCTTCAAATTTAGACCTCTCTGCTTGGCTTAACTTGTCCTCTAATTGCTCAATCTTTGTAATCAATGTATCATGGTCACGTCCAGACAAGATCAACTGCAAAGTTAGGGATAAAGATGATACATAAAAGATACATAATTCAACCAATCTTACAGACTAGAAAAAATTGTACTTCTCCTACGAAATAGTTTAGGTTATGCTTAAAACTAATTCTCATAATGAGTTTTAAGAAGTACAGCTGATATTGGAATTCTCTTGTAATTCATACTGTTTAAATTTAGACTAACACGGCCACACTTCTTATTCAATAAATATTAAAACCATTCTATGATTTCAATCGTGATATAAATCAGATATTTTATACCTTCTCCTCCATTTGTTCCAGTTGTTTCATAAGTAAATTCTTTTCTCTCACAATTGCTTCTTGTGTCTAAAAAACAAACAGTTATTTAATATACGATAAAAATTAATGAAAAACAAAATAAAAATTTGATATAACACATATCAAGGTAAAAAAAATATATGTGCTCCTACAGTGCATACTGTTAGAACTTCTAGTGGGTCAATAATTAATTAAAACGGGCAGAGATGAAGAAAAATGAGGCAATGACTAGTGTGACTTACATTGACAGCATGATGAAGATGAGCCTCTGCAACAGATAACTTGGTTGTTGTATCCATTAAATTCTGTAAGATTATTTTCAGAAATCAGATAACATGGTTAAATTCATTGATCATGGTAACAACACAATTCGACTATATATTAGAAAAAAATGACGCAATAGGGGAGAGCAGCTTAGCTCAATCAGCTAAACTGGTGGTAGCCACTGCGTGTGTGCTGAATCGCAGAGGTCTTTTGGTTTCAGGTTCAATTCAGCTTGCTGCTCTCCTTGTGACAATAGTGCACCCGGGGCGGATCTAGGTTCACATTTGGGGGAGGGGGGTCAAACTTTTTTTCACAAAAATGCCCAAAAAAAGGGGGGAAAATTTTGAATCTTAGATGGCAGGAAATGAGCTTTCCAGACTTCTGAGTTGTCTTTTAATGACTTTTAAGTTCTTCAAAATTCATGGTTTTCCCCCTCTTGAAAATAGACAGGTAATTACTTTCTTATTCTTATTACAGTAAATAGGCCTATTTATGTGTGTATACGTACATTAAAAAAAATTGAGTTGCTTACGTATTCTTTTTTCCATGAATCGATAAACCCAAAGAAGAAGGGGGCCCTCCCCGGGAAAAATTTGATCACTAGATGGCAGGAAATGAGCTTTTCCGACTTCTTAGGTGACTTCCTCCACTTGAAAATGGTCAGGTAAATTTTTAATTCTTATTATTGTAAATATTAGTAGCCCTACTATGTGTGTATGTACAGTACATAACAAAAATTGAGTCGCTGCATACATATTCTTTTTTTAATAAATCGATGAATCCCAAATAAATAATTTTTTTTTTTCAAGGGGAGGGGAGTCAGGACCCCCTGACCCCTCCGCCAGATCTGCCAATAGTGTACCATCTATTGGATAAGACATTTAAGCTGTCGGTCCTGTGTGCATTATAACCCATGTGCATGTGAAAGGACGCGGTACACTATTTGCAAGGTCTAACGGATTGTCTCGTATAAATTCGCCTGAATAATCTTAAGCCAGGCACAAACTGTGTTCTATGACGATTGTACTACTGTGGGCCAACGTATCCACGTCTGCTCTGTCAGTGTCTGACGACATGACGCCCCCTGCTGATTGTCAGTGGCAGCCTCAGAAGATCGCCAACAAAAATAATTTGTTGCATACGTCAAATTGCGTTCTCCATGGTATCGCGTCGGCTGACAACCATCGAGTGCAGCTTTGGATTACAAGTTTCTAGCTGCATCCCTTCCTATTGCTTTACCTGTTGAAGTGCTTTAGCATCCTGGTCCTTCAAGCTGCCTGTTTTGTTTCGTTCTTGTAATTCATTCTTCAACTGAGAAATTGTTTGTGACAAATTTTCATTCTTTTCTTCCAGCAACACCTGGGCCTACAAGTAAAAACAACAACTTGCATAATGACTGGTAATGCAACACTAAATTAGTCAAAATATTAACTAAGGATTACAATAATAAGAACAACAAAATTTGGATTTTTTAACCACACAAAAGCATACTACAGTATAGTGATGTAATTAGTTAAAACTCTATTGGTTGTGCATTGAAACAGATATTATGTACAATATTCTGATCTGAATCAGTATGTAGCCCTCTAGTATTTTAAAAATAACCTATAATACTGAAACACATAATATATGTAATGAATATGTGGCAGAGACAAGCCAAACCAGTCGCTGGTCGCAAAAAAAAATCAATTTTGAGTAATATTAACACAGGGTTAAACAGTAAAATAAAAGCCATAAAATGGTTTTAAAAAAATCATTCAAATCCGGCATTTCCTTATGAAGTTACAAGCGTTCAAACATACAGCTGCTTAAAGAACTATATATGAGAAATCAGCCTCCAAAGTTTATAATTACAGGCATTTCTCATGCAGAAACTATCATGAAATCCTTAAAAAGTGTTCTTTTAACATAGAAAATGGGGAAAATAACAGCATGGCATGATGTATAGATATATAAAGGTTAGTTTAGTATAATAGAACAGATTTTTAAATTTAACATTCTAGCATATTTTGGCAATTTTCTCTGAAAAATAATTTGCGACGAGTGACTGGTTTGGCTTGTCTTTGCCACATATTTTTTGTCACTATCTTAAAGCCCCATTCCCGGCAAAATTTCAATTTTTAAGACAAATCTAATTTTTGTATAATGTTATAAAGATTTATAAATGTAATACGGAATTGCTAGTTTAACTGAATTTAGACATTCCTAAGAATGAAAAAAATGTAAAATAAGACTGAAATTTGATTTTTTTGTGTTCCACACAAAAAATAAATGCGGATGAATTTTTCATGTTGATTTTGCGATAGGTCGTGAGAAGAAATATCGTAGATGCCGAAAACATTAGCCTATCCAACGCTGCTGGCTAGGCCTAGCCTTACCTTGATTTTAGGTTCTGTTATCACACGTAAAAACGGCCGACATGATATTTTCCTTGCTAGTATTGACACTTGTGAAATATAATATTTCATAGGAATTATTACAAATTTGTTAAAAAACTGATTCTGACTGAGATTTTGACACTTAAACAAACATATCTCAGGATAACCGAACGACCGCATTGTGCGAGATGCGAAGTACAAAAAGTAATCTCATTAGAGAGGGCACACTTTATTGACTGTATAAAGTATACCAGGAGTATACATAAAAGCGAGAGTATTCCAGTGGATGCGATCTACAACCTCTGAATTTGCCTAGTAACGATGAATTCGTCGAGAAAATGGTAATATTTTATGAGAAATAGTCTGTATTTCTCATTTTTTTATTCTTTTGCGTAAAACTAAAATTCATGCCAATATTTTTCCATGATTTATAATAATTGGAGTAATGCAAATGCATATTTTCTAAAAAAAGTCATTTTTAGTGAAATTTTGCCGGGAATGGGGCTTTAAAATGTACAATATAAAAAAAATAAATACTTCAGAAAAAATCATGATATAAAATAGAGAATGAAGTGATAAATTGATTTAGAAAAGTTAGTACTGTAAAATGAATTACATTGAACAAATTACATTAGTTCATTAATTGTGCTTTTTTTTAATAATATATGATTGAAATGGAGCATCTATTTGTATCCATCAGAATAGTGGTAGCAGTGAAAGCTTGTAAAAAAACATAGGTGCATGTTAATATACACAAATGAGTAGTGCCACTGGTAGTGTATGAGTGAGATACAGTTGTAGATAAACCCAAAAAAAAATGCATAGTGCATATTGAATGAAATGAACTAAAACAGTTATTCAAATGTCATTCACAACACTTTTTTCACTTACAGTAAGAAAGAACAATAAAAACATGTTAGATGTAAATGTCCCAGCCTGTATACTTCACACTATTGCCCCAGTAATTAGAGCATACACATATCCGGAGCAGATACTTCCCCAGGGAACTATTCCATATTGAACATTACTCCCAAACAGCTGCTTAAAACAAAGTTATAAAGGGAAGGATGAGACCCAAACACCAAGAGAATTTCAAAAAGCTTTTACGATAAATATCTTTCCATCATTTAATATATTTTGTTATTTATATTTTATATTTATTTTTTCAAACCTGGAGGCTAATAGAGCATTATAATTCAAACCCGTCAGGTTTTCATGCGTAAGTTGATATAGTTAAAGTGCCTTGCACGCACACAAGTAATCCAATTTAAGATTCGAACCCTCAACTTAACAACTGGAGGCTCAAAGCATTTACTGCCGTGTTATATATTTCAAGATGGTGTAGATCAAATCTAATAAACCTTTGAGAAAAATTAATGAAACAATCAAATCCACAACTGATATTAGTGTAATAATACTAAATGTGTGTTAGTGGTAACACCTTCTTAGCTCGTTAGCGAAAACGCAACTAAATGTGTGATAACCGTTTGACCTACCCTGTCTTTGTCGGCACGTAATGTATGAAGGGTCTCATTTAGTTTGTCCTGGAAATGGCAGAAGAAATGCAACACAACAAGGTATAAAAAAGGATAATAGCAATGGGCTACAGCAAACCTCAATCATAAAAGTGGCAACATTCCTCCTGATAGAAAGATGCTCCTGAACACATTTTCAAAGAATATATATTTTATAGACAGTACTCTTTAATAAAACAAATTTGTTTAATTGTAAAGATGTTTTTCACTTATCTAAATATCTTACCGTGACATCTGTGGCTTCCCTGTCTTTCAGATGTTTCTCGGAATGTGCCTTTTCTAGAGATTTTTTCAAGTCTGCGACATCATTCTGAGCTTCACTGAGCCTACAGTAGAAAAAACATTCATACAGATGGTGATAATTTATCAAAATCTCCTCACTCTGATTATTTTAAGCAGGTTGATTATCATGCAATTCTGTTCTACCTGCACTTTTTCATTTATTGCATCAAAATATTATTAAGTACGAAGCTCCAACTTCAAATACACTTACATCTGAATTAAATAATAAATATATTTGCTCAAATGAATAAATAATTAAATATCACTATGATTTCAGATAGCACTAGTAGTATTATCTGAGTAAACAATTTAGAACATAGAATTTTTACCTTTCAGTCGCTGTCTCGAACTTGGCAGCTAGTCTGAGTTTCTCTTCCTGCATATAAACATTAAAACACTCAATTAACTACAGTAATTACATTCCATTTTTTAAAATGATTATTTAAATAAATATTTAATAATTAATAATTAATTTATCAGTTATACATTTATTTATTGTTCAATTAAAAACTGAATTCATTACATTTTACAAATTCATGCAACATATTATTAAATGTTGATGTTTAAAACCTTAAAGTACAATAAGATTTCAACTAACCAAAATGAATTACCAGTGCTGAGAATATCACCCCATGTGCTTTATGTCACAAGGAGGAAAGGTGAGGTAATATAACAGGTAATGGATGTTTTATAGTAAGAGAAGAATTAATATATTGACCTTTTCTCGTTGTAGGAGCACATCCTGCATCTGTAGTTTGTTTGTCCGTTGGTCAAGCTCACGCTGTAATGACATCAGCTGGTTGTTACGTTCCATCAACGTTGACTGGGTGACATGAATCTGAGTCACAAAAAACAACAAAGAATAATAAAATATAATAAATAATAAGATATAATAAAATCATGATAATATTTTACTTAGCTTTACAAAGGAATTGATTATTACTTTTTAATATTAATAGCATTTCACAGACAAAATAATTTTAAATCATAGGTCTATATATACATTTGCCGACTCACCTTCAGTTGCTATTTTTAAGACCAAACTCAAAACTCACCTTTTTAACATCTGAACATGCTCAGCGCCTTTGATTTTCGATTGGATTGGATTTGGATTGGATTTATTCGGTGTAAACACCAAGGATAGCCCATGAAAGTCTAGAAGAAGACTTATTTCCAGTGGGGTCCTTCTGGTGGTGATTGGGCAGTACAAAGGGAGACAATCCCCTACTCTTTTCTGAAGAGTGTACTGCGTTCACATGGGCCATAAATGCACAGAGGACCAACGGCTTAAACATCTCATCCAAAAGACGGTGCGCTACTGTAACTTGTATTTCAGCCCTCTGGCTGAAACACAAGGAGGCAGCGATGGGAATTGAACCAGGGACCTAGAGATCGCCAGGCTTCAGCGCACACACAGTGGTTACTACCAGATTAGCCGACTGAGCTAAGCTGCTCTCAGAAGTAAACTTCGGTTTAGTGGTATTGGCACTTTATAAATGATTATAAATGAATAATGATACAAAATGCAAGATATAAATATAACACTTAATTAGAGCTAGTAACACACCTCATTCTCCATACTGATAATTCTTGTCTCAGCTGAACCAAGTCGAACAGCGTTAGCCTACAAAAAAACAAAAAAAATCAATTTTCTTTTCTTTTAAGTTGTCAAAAAAACTTTGGTTATTTTAAAGCTTTGTCTACACCATCAAATTCCATCAAAAAAAGCGCCACATAAAATTTGATGGAACACAGAGTTGAACATGTTCAACCTTTTTGATACAATTTGATGAAATGTGATATGATGTCGTCGTACCCATATATGGGCACATCACATTTTTTTGTCACATAAAATTTGATAGTGTAGACAAAGCTTTAGGCAATAAATTTGGGTTTTTGTAATACAATTTTTGAATATTTTGTTAGTAAAGGATTTAAAACTAATCTTTCTTCATCTCTCCCATTCCACATTACACCTCTTGCTTTCTATTGGTGTGGTTTTAATCAAATCAACTGAATAAGCTGTCAATAGAACTTTCTAATCAATCAGAATAGGGCCAGCAATATGCGCATATCTTATAAACAATCACATTTATATTTATTTATGCTGTCGTTTCAGTGATAATAGGAAGATTTTGATATGTTCGACAACATGACGCTAGAACAGAATCGCTCATGCGTGACCGTCCTACCAGGTGTCCTACGTTCTCTGTAAATGTAGATTTGCCCAAATTGGGTCCTAGAATCCATGCGACGATGAGAACTTGATGAGAACGTTCTCGCATGCGCAGATGACTTTAGTGACGTCATTACGTTCTACGCCTTACCGTCGTCGTGCAATCGAATACTCCCTGATATTAAATGGACAGAGCTTAGCAGAATGGTCCATGTGTATTATTTATTGTATAATGTTTTGATTTACATATACTGCAAGTTTGCTATACCTGTGTGGCATCCTTGCTCGTAATCAGATCTTGTTCTCTCTTGATTCGCATCTGTTGTGCCTCATCACGTTCTCGCTGCATAGCCCTTCAAAGTAAATTTTATACACCAATAAAGATCTCACTATTACATCAAATTCCAAATTTACAATGCTTACAATTATTATAAAATGGGGAAATGAATAATAACTACTGTATATAGCACATACAAATTCAAAAATGTTTCAAAAAGCAGTTTTGTATCATATTTCAACACCAAGTCAACTGCTTGTCAAATTTCGGATTTCAATCCAATTCAATTCAGAAAACATTAATTTCCAATTCATTTTCATAAACATAAACCGATTTTTACAAAAGAATATGAGTTTTAAAGAATTCTGGGATTAGAAGGTCCACCATAATATCTAAGCAGTAGCTCTACTCGATTATGTCATCATTGGGTTTTTCTCACCAAGGCAAATGTTTCAACACTTACTTTTCAAGTTCGGTACGGGCTTGCTGCGATTTCTCCAGCTCCCGCGATGTCGTCTCAAGCCGATTACCAATAGAATTCAGCTAGAAAAAAAACCAAAAGTATAAATGTTAGGAACAAATGCATCATAGAAGTGTCATGATGAAGACCAGAAGGAACAATGCCCAAAAACAGGCCTGAAGGAATAAAATGGAAATGGACGGAAGACTTGGAGTTAAACAGCCAGAAAAGAAACAGAAAGTATTTCAGACCTCTAGGACCAATGTCAGAAGAGGACAAGTAGGTCAATGCAAATCTAATATCTGGATCACCATGATGTTATGTCCTTGGTGTTAATTTTAATGGTGTCTCATGGGCTGTGACAGTTGTTATTAATTATTACATATTTTATGTAATTAAATATTATATGCATTATCATTCTTTGAATTGTATTGCATTGCAACTAAACAATTTAAAGAAAAATAAAATTGTATGTAAAAATACAACTAACCTCTGATATGAGCTTTCCTTTCTCACTTCTATCTTTTTCTATTTCTGAATGAAGCCTCACATTTTCAGCTTTCACGGCTGCCAGTTGCGTGTTGAATGTGTACGTTGCATGTGCTAAAGCTTCATCGTTAACATGCTGAAGAAACAAAAACCAGAGCAATAAAATCATATATTGTAGAAGTGGTTTGGTGCAGCAGAAACGGTTTCGAAGTTCAGGTTTAAATCCCTCGCTGTGCAGTTTGCTTGTACCCACTTAGATAAAACAACATTTATTTTCTTGGCATCATGATGTCATATAACTCCCTTATATGATGCCATATCACACTCATATACGCTAGGATAAATTTGCATGAAAATATTAAAGAAATACACAAAATAGATAAATGCATGTCTTACAATATCATTTTTCAGTTGTTCTATTTTGTGAGAAAGTTCTTCATTCTCTGAAGCCAGCAATCCATGGCTGTCCTTGTACTTTATCTTCTGTCTTTCATATTCAACCTGATGGAGAGAAAAACCAACATAATAAACTAATCATATATCACATAATTACTCAACAATACCTTATAAGGTCTTTGTATGGGGTGGTCACTTGGCCACTAGGGCCTCAACATACAATAACACTAAAATAATGTTATATAAATCAATAAAAAGTTATTCATCAATAAAAAATTGATTGCAAAATACCTTCAGTAGGTAAAGTTCGTCTTTGAGTTTGTCATTGGTTGACAGTGCTGTTTTTCTGTTCTCATCTGCAAGTTCAAGTCGATTGATAATCTCAGCCTGGGGATCAAGAAAATACATAAAAATCATGTTGAAAACAAAATTAATTACGAAAATTTACAATATAAAAGTAACACAATTTTGTTCAAATTCAATAAATAGTAATGCTAATAACAATATCAATAATACAGTAATATAATAATTTTATAAAACTGTATAATTGACACACACCCAGCTCAATATAGAAACGGGTGGCAAAGAACAGTTTAAAAGGTCTAAAGATGAAAAGTGTACTTAAGTAAAGTAAGTGTAATAATTGTAATAAAAATATTTAAATTAATAATGTTAAGTACAAATAACAATTAGGTTTAAGGATTTTAGAAAGTCACAGGAACTAAGTTAATGCAATATGTATTACACAAAATGCATGTCAGAATGATTTTTTTGTTTGCAATGACAGACAATTAGTGGTGTACCTAGGGGTTTTGCGGGCAAGCACACACACCTCCCCACCCCTAAAAAAAACAAAAACTTACACCCCCTAGTTTGCTCCATTGAAAATTTTCAAAGCAAACTAAGTATGCTCAAGTAGTTAAAAATCACCCCATATTGCTTTATTATGAGAGCAAGCACCCTCACTTGATCATCCCAATTTCACCTTCACACCCCCCTATCATCCCCACCCTCCCCATTTCAAGACTCCATACGCCACTGCAACCAATTCACACACAAAATTAATATCTTAATTTATTACTACTACCATAATTTGAAGGTGGAGCCACTTCTTTTAGAATATTGCAACTGATGTGGGATTAGTTTTACAGTAAGTTATCATATTTCTTCTTTTGCAAATTTCGAACTATGCATCTTTATGCCATCTTGGATAACTTTGTTTAGTGATGAGGTGTTTTTTTAAATGAATTAATCAACTTTAATAACAAGAGAACAAGTATGAAATGTTTACATAAGTTTTCTTTTATATTTTGGTTGTTAATATGACAAAGGATATAGTTATTTGTTATAATTATTCTGTTAGTACTATGGTAATTTAATTCTAACACAAAACATTCTGCAATATTTAGCTTTCAAAAACTTTTTAAAATTAATTTTAGTACAAAACACTGATTATGAAACAAATAGTAACATCAATTATATGCATGTTAGCTGGTATTCAACTAGCCAATTAGGATTACACAATTACATAACACAGAATCAGTGGCGTAACTCCTGTGAACTCGCAGGGGGCAAAGCCCCAGGCCCCCAGTGTCCCCGAATCCTAGCATAGACCCAGTGTTGGTCTACTGTTACTGTTTGGTGCACTATAAATATAAATAAACGATCAATGGAGCTTCAAAGAGAATTCGACTAATATCAACGTCAAATACCACAAAAAGATCAATGTATGAAGTTGCACAATTAACTGGCGATTTTTAGATGAAAACATATAGAATAATTAAATGACATATATTAATTTATTACTTTTTAGTTGGGGCACTATCCCCACCTTTGACACTTTGTGAGCGAAATTATTTTACCGACACAGGGCCTAAAATTTTCTTGCCCCTAGGGCCCCATGACTCGTTGTTACGCCACTGCACAGAATCACATGTTCTAATCATACCCAAATTACCTTTTCAAAATTTGTCTTCTGTACCTCCTACAAGCATAATAGCAAACAAATAACAAAGATAAACAAAAGAATATAGGCAAATATTATGTAATATATATTGAAAATCTAGTGCAATATGAAGTGTTTGATATTATTATAGAGGCAGAATTTCAAGAAATTCCTAATCACAGCACATCACGCCTTTGCCAACATATATAAACACACACACACCATTGAATGCACATCAGATAGGCATTTTTTGAGATTCTACCTTATCATCCTTTTTGTTTTCTTTATGCTAAGCAAAGAATGGTGGCATTAAAAAGAAAATTAAACAAACATAAATTAAAATAAATAAGAAAGTACACAGTGGTTTAAACAATAAAAAAAAACGGATATACCATTAATATAATTTACCAGTAGTTATCTAAAACCAAGCATCAAACTACTTGACAGAAAAGATAAGTAGGTATTTAGACAATTGTACAACCAGGGATCCCAAGCCTGCCACAAGTCGCAGGAGACTCCCAGAAATCATGATGGCCTCCCACACTCCATAAAGCAAGCAAGAATCTCCCAGAAAATAACCAATCTCCCGTAAATTCATATTATTTACATGTTTATACTAATTTACTATCAATTGTGTCACTGAATTCAGTGACGATGGGTATCACCATGCAGTATCACCAAAATGTAATTAGATGTGTTGTGAAAACGCTCATTTAACCAGAGCTCTCAGAAATAATTTCTTCCAACTAGGAACCCCTGTACAATGCACCCTTTTAAATATATTGATATAAGCAATTGGTAAAGTACCTCTTTCATGAATTCATGTTTCTTTGAAATGTCATAGCTAAATTCTTCTTGAAGGGCCCTAGTGTTGCGTTCTTGCAGGAGTTGCTTTCTAAGCTCATCACATTCCTCTTCAAGCTTGTAAAAAAGACAGAAATAATTTGTGATTATCACTTTTATATATTGTATGTGTGATTTATTTTAGTAATGTAAAGCAATTAATGATGTTATTAACAGTCAATGAGTACTTTAATAAATAAATAAATACAGAGTAACGAACAATTTTTAGATTATTCTAGATAGCATTATTTGGACTGTACCATTTCAATTAAAAAAAAAAATTAAAACATAATTCTTACTTGTTTAATGTTATTCTGTACCGTTCTTAGTTCAAGTATGGTGTTGCGGGAATTCAGTTCCGTTTTTTGTCGTGCATCAATCTCTCTTTACAGAATAAAAACATGGTAAACAATTGTAATGAAATTGGTGAATAAAATTAAACAACAAAAATGATATTTTAAGACTGAACTTGGAGAAGTAGAGAACATGGCATATTTCATGGTACTATAAGATGTTAACTTACACACTATAGAGCTCTTCTTTGCGCGCCAATTGTTCCCTCGTTTTTTCCAGGATAATCTGTGAGTTGTGACGTTTTTCTACCTCCTGAACAAGACGAAATCTGAAAAAACCAAAAGTGTTATCGTGTAATTACCACATTAATTCATTTGAACTACTGTATATATAATGAAGTTGGTCCATCCAGATAACTGGAATATATAAATGTGGGAGTTGATTGCTTGCGCTCTACAAAAACAAAAGATATCATAACTATCCAATGGAGTTTAGCTTGGTGGTTAAGATGCTTGCCTTCCAGTCCCAGTGTCCTGGGTTCAAGTCCTGTCAGGTTGCAAGATTTTTTTCTCAAGACCAAAACAAAACTCCATTACCTAAACCTCATATTGAGATTTTTTTTAGTTTGTGTAAAGCATTCTGTGTGTATGCTTGTGTTGTAAAAAAAATTGTCACTGCAAGCAGGACAGTGGTATATTCGCTATTAACAAACCATGGTGCATGTGTTGAAAAATAACTCACTCGAGGTCTCGTATCTTTGATTCAAGCTCCACTAACTGCTGCTCCAATTCATTCTTTGTTCTGATAAGCTCAGCTTTTTGCCTGAAGCAGAATAGAAAAGAAAGTTAGTAAAGTAAAATCCAATCTTATTGAATTTATATAACGTGATGTAAAACAACAGGTAGCACATTGTTTTACATTAAGAATACCAACATAAATAAAGCAGGCAATACAAACTGATTTTTGGAATATGTAATGCCCTAATCTTTAAAAGTTTTAGTGTGGCTTATATATTCAAGAGAGATACTAATTGAATATTGTACATTTTTGATGTTTTAAAATGGGACCATGTATTGTGTACGGGACTTGTTGCAACATTTGTATTTAATTTTTTGCGAGGAATTGGTTGTTTAACAGTTTCTAACTAACACGATGCAACAAAGAATGTTGTAATATATATGTACGGTACACTCAATAAAGTGCTATGGCCTTAATCAAAACCTCTAAGTGCCTGAACCTCTTTGGGCACAGCCTAACAATGAACTTTTCTCAAGTGTCAATCAAGCTTAACAACTGACCAATCAGAAAAGGGCCAGGAACATATGCGTGTCACACAAGCACAGTTTTGTGAGACCTTAGCAACAATATCCAAGGGGTGTGGCTTAGTGAAAATGTCCATTGTTTGTTTATCCAGGTATTTATAAAATAGACACAATTGTATCAGAGTTTATGAAAAGAAGAATTCAAAATTGTAAAAAATAAATCCACAAACCTGTGCAACTCCTTGTTTTCTGATTGCAATGCTTTGCTTTGGTTCTCAGCATTCACTCTACCTGTTCGTTCTTTCTCAACTATTCTCTTATGGTCTCGAAGGGCTGCATGCATTCTCAAGGCGCCCTCTATTATACAAAAAAAAAGTGTACTAGTAAAGTCGCTTTCCTCAATAATTGTATTTTACTGTTGTTTAACTACCATATGATAAATACAAAATGAAAATCCGAAATATTTTTTTCAATATGTATTAATATGCAGGAGTGGAGTTGAATAGCTTGGTGGTTGAGATGCCTGCCTTGAAATCCCTGGGTCCTGGGTTCAATTCCTGTCAGTGTTGCAGATTTTTTCTCACGACCAAAACACCTCCACTTCCTAAACGTCATACTGACATTTAGTTGGTGTGGTGTAAAGGATCTTGTGTGTATTGTTTTGTGTAATGGATTGTCACCTACAAGTAGGACAGCGATATATATTCGCTAATGACAATGCTTGGTGCATGTGTTGTGTGCCTAAATAAATAAATAAAATATAGTGCAGTGAAAATTTGTTATAGTAAAATATACATAATACATACCAGAACATAACATTGGATATACCTTATTTATGAAAGACTGCTAGAGTATAATTGTACATAAATCCAATCAACAAGGGAAACATTTTAAGTGGATCCACTGACCAAGGGGCTCATAATGTAAGAACTTTATTCGGACAGGCAAAAGTGCTATATTAAAAATCAAACACATTTATAATTATTTATAATTAGTCTTTACCATGACTGGTGTTAGCATTAACGCTTGTGTTCAACTGTGGTAGAGGAGTTGATGCAAAGTATGGCGGCTGGATGACAGTATCTGCGACATCATCCATGCTGTCACCGCCCTCACTTGATGTAAATGACAGACCATCATGCTCATCAAGAACAGCCTTCCAGGCTGGTTTAAAGGAACTCTACAACAAATGGAATAGAACAAAACAAAGCTATGTTACTTTATTCATTCACAGTAAATGACATATAACAGCTTTTAACTTCCTAAAAACAAAAGTTTTATTGAACAGCTATATTTCTCTTTACTCTATATATTAAAGAACAGTATATTAACTAGATTTGAATTACACAGTGAATCCATATCAATAAATTTGTTATTATCATATTATATCCTTAAAAGTCTGTTCACACTATTATATCTTTGTAACAAATAACTGTGATCCTATATGGGTAAATAGTTTCATCTGGTTTCAAATAGCAATAAATATGATAATTCCTTGAGATAAACCAAATATTACTCACTGTTTTTTGTTGACATTTTCACCTGGCTATCAGTCAGGCTTCATCAGAATCTGTGAAAGGCCCGCTACCAACGAGCATCGGTGGAAACCCTTCACAGATTCTGAAGAAGCCTGACGGATAGCCAGGCGAAACTGTCAACAAAAAACAGTGAGTAATATTTGGTTTATCTCAAGGAATTATCATATTTATTGCTATTTGAAACCAGATGAAAAAAAAAAAAAAAAAAAAAAAAACAAAAAAAAAAAAAAAAAAAAGGCTGGTTGAAAGGAACTCTACAATAAATGGAATAGAACAAAACAAAGCTATGTTACTTTATTCATTCACAGTAAATGACATATAACAGCTTTTCACTTCCTAGAAACAAAAGTTTTATTGAACACCTATATTTATCTTTAGTCAATATATTAAAGGACCAATTACAGTATATTAACTAGATTTGAATTACACAGTGAATTCATAAAATTTGTTATCCTTAAAAGTCTGTCCACACTACATGTAACAAATAACTGTGATCCTATACTTAGGTGTAATTTGAAATCATGCCCATATATGGGCACATCATACAAATTTCTTTCCTATTCTTCCTTCTTCCTATACTTATTTAATTTATATCATTTTAATACAGATTTACATATTTTAACTGTACTCCAGAAATAGGAATATGTATACTTTGTGTCAGTATTTAACATGTTTTTATCCTCAACTTTAATGATTACTTTATTTTATATAGTATTTTAAATAAATTTATTAACAAATTTCAATATAAACTATGAAATTAAATCAATAAGAATGGACATAGTAGTAATTCATTAACACGAATAACATTTTCAATCTTCTAATCAATTTATATAGCCGGAGTTAGTTTCGACCTGGGCAAACCTTTGCTAACAGGCACACTTTCTCCATCAAAAGGCTTCTTCTATGAATGGAATGACCTGTTCGACGCACGAACTCCTGTAGACCAAACCCAGTACCGTTACGATTTTTAATCGTACGGGAAATCCACTCATAAATGCCGAAATCAAGGAGGAAAGCCTGTAAACTGATTCCCATATATGGGCACATCATATAAATTTGTCACATCAAAATTTGACAGTGTGGACACAGCTTTATTCCACTAGTTAAAAAAGAACAAAAAATATGGCTGACTGTCCAGATTTTTCCAAAAGGTACAATATGTCCCTGTGACGGGCTATCCTGACAGCAAGTATACTGTACTAAAAATACATTTTTAAAAACAAATAGAACATATATCTCTTGCTTACAATTACATTTATAAATTCCAAATTTAATAGAGGGAATTACTTATTAGAGAGCATAAAATAGCCCACATATTTCATTTATTAGATTCATTTACTTCTCATAAAATAATTATATTTTTCTATGTATTTTCAAATTCAATTATACTGTATTTTTAATTTGTTTAAATTCATTCAAATATTGTAAAAAAAAATCCAAAAATATTTCTTGTTATTTGTAAATTGTTTGCTTTATATTTAATTCATGGACCATTTTTAAGAACATAATTTTTATGAAAATGTTATCTATGTAAAATATGTTTGTAAATAAATAAATAAATAAATTTATATTTCATTTTGTTCAATATCTAGGTAAAAGCAATACAAGACAAAACATACAACAAATAAGAAGTTCATTACATGAGGATTGCCAAAAGTGCAAGGACTATCAAGTGGCTTTCCTTTATAAGAAGGAAAATTGATGTTGATCAGGATATTTTTGTAGTTCTAGACTGTAGCATATACATGCATACCATACTATATACTATGATCCTAGAATTATTTTACTAAAAAACCTACCACTGTCGGGTGAATGATCATTGAGCTGTATGTGTCCAAGCTGAACGTTGCATTGGCTGGCTTGTATGGAATAGCACCCTCACTCATGTGTCCCCCTAAAAGGTTGCCAGCACTAAAAGACAAAAACATACAATTGTGATGATGATGATAAATGATGAGAACAATATCTTTTGCAGTGAATGCTACCAGCCATGAGACAGCCAATCATGGCTCCAGAAATTTGCTTACAGGTTCCAACAACTCTGATGTCTGTAATAATTATGTAGTAGTATTATAAAACCGAAAGTTCCACTGATTAATCTCAGATAAGATAGTATAATACATACTCCAAGTATTGAAATGCACGCCATCGAGTCTGGATTCAATATTTCGACATTAATTATGTCATCATTATGACACGATGGTGGAGTAGTGTTATAAAGCATTCTAAAATATGTAAATTCATCACACAAGGTTTGCGAAAGATAATTCGTTCTTTGATCCTACCTTTTTGTTTCAGAATCCTTTGAATGGTTCATTTTTGGTCTCTGCTCCAGAGCGGTGGTAGATGATGGATGTGCCTGTTTCTTCAACATCATCTCAGCTTCATCCTCCAGTTGACTTAACATTTCATCAAACTCATCATCTCCATCTGCAGCACCATTGTTTGTGATATTTCTATTCTTGATACCTGTATTCACAAAATCTCCTGAATCCTCATAGGCCAATCTTTCCTCCAAGCTTCTCTGATACTGAAGCAAATTCCGATCACCAGTTCTACTTCCCATGGAATCTCTATCCCTTTTCAAGTTTTCTAATTCTAATTTTTGTCTCTGAAATTCTCTCCTCTCATCTTCTAATATCTTTTTCTCTGCTTTGACTTTCTCTTCTTCATTTCTTCGGAGATCATCAGCAGCCCTTCGTAGCTCATCTTCTTTTTCCATATTTTCAATACGTTTTCTTTCAAATTCCATCCGTTGCTCTTCAAATCTTCTTTTTTCCTCTTCAACTCTTGACCTTTCCTGCTCAAGGTATTTCTCTTCTGTCATTTTACCTGAAGCCACCTTCTTTAGATTTTCCCTTTCCTCTTGGAGTCGTTTTTCCATCGCTAGACGTTCCTCCTCAAGCCTAAGTTTTTCTTCTTCTAGTTGTCTCTTCTGTTCCTTTTGCTGACGTTCAAATTCTTCCCTCAATCTTCTAGTTTCATCTTCTCTTCTTCTCTCTATCTCCTCTTTTTCAATTTCTAACATTTTCTTCTGTTTCTCTAATTGTTGCCTTTCCTCATCCTGTCTTTTCTTCTCAGCTTGAATTTTCTCCTCCTCTTCAATTTTTCTTTCTTCTGCTCGTCTCTTTGCTTCTTCCTCCAATTTCTTTGCCTGAGCTTGCCTTTCTTTTTCATTTTTCTTCCATTCATTCTCCTGTCTAATTTTTTCTTCTTTTAATTTCTGCCTTTCAATTTCTAATTTTCTAAGTTCTTCCTTTCTTTCTTCCTCTTTCATTTGGTGGTCATGTTCAAGTTTCTTTTTCATGTCTTCTAATTTCTTTTCTTCTGAAATTCTCTTCTCCTCTTCTGCAATTCTTACAGCTTCTAATCTCTCCTCTTCTTCTCTTTTCATTCTTTCTAATTTCTTACGTTCTTCCATCTGTTTCTTTTCAAATTCTGACTTAATCTCCATTAACTTTCTTTCTTCTTCCACTCTTTTTTTCTCTGCTTCTTTTTCTAGTTGCTTTTGCTTTTCCAGCTCTTCCTTTCGTTTAATCTCTGCAGCTTTTTCTAAATCGTGGATCCTCTTTTTAGCAAGTTCTTCCTCCTCAAGAACCCTCTCTCTTTCCCTTTTAATCTTTTCTTGTTGTTTTCTATACTCTTCCTTTTCTTCTTGCACTCTTCTTTCTTCCTCCTTTCTTTGTTTCTCTCTTCTTTCTTCATCTTTTCTTCGTTCCTCTTTTTGTCTTTCCTCCTCAATACGTTGCTCTTCCTGTCTTTGTTTTTTTAACTTTCTTTCCTCTCGTTGCAATCTTTCAAGTTCTGCTTTCTCCTTCAGTTCGTCCTCCTTCTTCTGTTTTTCTAACTGTTTCCTTTCTTCTTCCTTTCTAAATCGTTCGTTTTCTTTTTGCTGCCTCTCTTTTTCCTCCTTCTCTTGTTGTATTTCTTCCTCTGCTTCTCTTTTCATTCGTTCTTCTCTTTCCTTCATTTCCTTATCCCATTGTTCTTGCCTGAGTATTTCTTCGTCTTCCTCATTGTCTTTCCTGTTAGCCAAGGAACCTTTACCCTACAAATTCAAAGAAAATAAAAATGTCAAGCTTAACATCTTAACAGCTTAAACAAAATCTTGACTGTATATTTCAACTTTACAATACATCTAGAGTACGAAATCGAACATTATGTATTAAGTTATTTTATGTCATTCTACAACACTGGTTTATGAAACTGGTTTCAATTTCGTTTTACCTAAGAGGGCCCCTAAATATCAGCTAATTCTGGAAGATTTACACTCTATCAAAATATGTTTGTTAATGGTTAAGGTCAACCAACTCAATTATTTTAGGCTTAAAAATGTCAATTTTAAACATAATACTGCAAGTATTTTGGTTGGTTGGGCATATCTGCTAAAAGATTAGCTGCGCCAATACTTCATAGACCTTGAGTAGCACAAACCATGGACCTATTAAAAAGAAATAGGTCCATGTACAAACTCTTATTGTTTTGCCTTATCTGCTACCAGCTTTCTTTAGAATCACATCAGTGTTCCCATGATGAAAGGTTAACACTAGGCGGCTGAAGAGATTCATTATAAATTACCAGTTACGTTTAAGCGAGTTCCAAGTTTTCACTGTGAAGCTGTATATATTCATAACATGCTTCATGACAGTAACTTGAAACTTAATATTATAATAATAAAGAAGATTTCTATAGTGCTCATAAATTTATTTCAAATGCTCTAGGCATTTGAGAAAATAAACTGCAGAAAAGGAATAATTTGGAAAACTAATCCAGAAAATATCCAATAAACTAACCTGATGCAGAGGAATGAGAATTATTGCTCCATTTACAAATTTATTATTTTTTACAGACTGCAATAAATTACAAAACATAATGAAACCTTCAATGTCAACAAACAATTTCATTAGGAATGAGTACATACGTCTTGTCTTCGGTTTTCTTTTTCCCATTCACTCTCTTCTTCCTCTTCATCGTCTGTATCCCAATCATCTTCACCATCATCCTGAATACCAGTCATCTTATCAGGAGTTCCCTGTGCTGTTCCTCCACCATCATTCTTTCTTGTGGCAGGTGGCGCATGAACTACTTGAAGGGGTAAGAATTATATGTTATGATATAGAATCATAAAATGGAAAGGATACAATGGTGGTGCATGAATTATTAAGATGAGGGGTGCAAGTTCACTGATAGGGGGTGCAATGTTCAAGAAAAAATTCAAATTCACTTCATTCCCATAGCGTTTGGAGTAAAAGGAATAAGCCCCTCTAGATACCCAGATATGGTACCTCCAATGTAAAAATGCCAAAATATGCTTTTTTCAAAAAAGCAGTGTTCAGGTGCAGATCAAGTAGGGGACACGGTTCCACCCGACCCCACATTTTGGCATTAAATATTAAAATTTCAATGCATATAAATGTTATGTATTGCAATAAGCGTGACGCACTTATCTATTCTGAATGTTGTGCCCCCTCCCCCGTTTGAAAAATTCTGGATCCGCCCTTGGTGTTCCAAGGAGAAATGATTGGCTTTTGCTGACAAGGTGGTCTATTTTTCCTCAACCTAGGGCTTATGCCCCTCTGGATTCACTGTTGGTGCCAACACTGAAAGGACACCGCAGAAACAAACTGATGAGCAATTAATTTAGTGATTCTAATATTTTTGAATTTTGAGAAAACAAAGCACAAGAGATTAGGGTCCACAGATTCAGAGCCTAATTTAGTAAAAGAAATTACAATTTTGCCAGTCAAATAGAGGGAATTCAGCCTAGTGCCCCTTTATGTGTAGCCACTGTAGATTACATACAAATTATAATATTTACCTTCACTGTGAACAACATAACCATTAATTTTTTGAAATATGTTAAGTGCTTTCACTCTGTGCCCTTTCACATCTTCCATCTTCTTACATCACAAATCCAACATTCAATACTGAACATTTTAACAGAATAATTATGGATACACTAATCAATTATACTTGTATTTTTTCTTTGATTACGATGGTGCTGTATGCAATGCTTACCTTTGTTGTCTGAGGCGTGTGATGGCAGCATATCATCCTTGGAGATAAGAAAAGATATTATTGATTAACAAATAATCATTGAATACAAGGATACTAATTTAGTCAATAAAAATGTAACATTATTGTAGTATCTAAGGAATTAAAATATTAAAATATTAATCATAATCAAAATTTTATTGAAAATATTAGTTTAGCATGTATTTTTGTACAGTTATGTCAATTTTTATGTTCATGGTTTTCCTTTATTGCATCAAATTTAAGAAACGAAAGCTTTAGGTGTTCATTGATGCAGAACAATTTTGCATAGTTGATTAATCAACATTCAAGACATGGATATGAGCAGGTTGTAACTGCATGCAAGACAGTAAATATGATTTCACACTTCACTGAACATTTCACGCTTCAGTGAACATGTACAGCTCAGGTACAATTTGTTGCACATTCATTTAGTGAGTTTTCTCAATAAAGTTAACATGTGGAAAACTCACGCGTGAACGAAGTCAATTCTGACAAAGAGGATCATGGCACTTTCCTTTTTTGAAAGTTATTACCAATCAATTACACAAAATTAAAGTTTCTTTTAATTGCCAATCTTAGTCCATCTGGCGTACTTCAGGATAATTACACCTAGTAAATTAAGAGCTTTATAATAATTTTACCAAAACTTGTAAATTTGAATTCACTTTATAGGCTTAAGCTGTGCATATTACTGATATAAAACATTGAACTCAACCCTCCCTAACTTCAAAAGTGATCTTGCTTAGTCATTTTTTATTAACACTTAAGTCTATTCAGGGGTTCAAAGTTGGAAGAAATCGATTCCTTTCTTCTGGGAGATCTTATTAAATAACTTCTTTAACATACTTAATTTCATTTTTCTGTGTATGGTGAAACCAATTGGCACTGACTCTTGTAAGCAGTAAAATTACGCAAATATTATGAATTTGCAGGAAATCAGTTATTTTCCAGGAAATTGGTTATTTGCCAGGAGATTCTTGCTTGCTTGCGGGAGTGTGCGGGAGCCGTACCGATTTCGGGGAGACTCCAGCACCTTCCAGAAGACTTGGGACCCCTGGTCTATTCATGTATTTTATTTAACTATTGTCTTGTACTTTCAGTGACTTCATTCCTAAGCTATTATTATTATTAATCTTATTTTCATGATTAATAATATTGTTTTTATTATTATTTGTCCATTTAAAAACAAAAATAATCAATTAACTAGAAAATATAAATACTATTTTAACAAATAATTCTAGAAAAATATATTAAGGAATAAATAATACTTACATCACCAGAGTCCCAGTCTGTAAGGCAATGAGGAAAACAAAAATGTATTATAAATTCCATTTAAAACCTTCATCATAAAGCATGCCATTACATGACTATAAAGAATTGAGAGAGAATTTAATACGATGAACACTAATTTAATAATAATCATAAGAAAATTATAATTTTAATTTCTAGACAGACACTTCCAGGTCTATTTTCTTGGATTTAAATATACTTACCATCATCAAACATATCATTCGGTACTGATCTTGGAGTGTCATTCTTTGTTGCCTTGGAAACAACCTCCTATGACACACAAAGAAACCTTTGTCATTGAAATCAAATGTTTTCATACAACTTTATACCTAAGAATTACTACAATATAAGCCTTCATAACTAAAAGTTATTTAATAAAAAAAAAACTATTAGAATATAATTTATTAATATTGGTAAATCTTTCGGAGTATGTTGGATAAATTAAAATGTCTTACCGCTTTCTTTTTTAAGGTAGAGCCTCTCTGCTCAATTGAGGGCGCTTTTTCACTGAACTGCTCCGATTCCTCATCATCATCATCATCATCCACATCACTCATTCCAAGTTTACTCAAAACATCTGCAAAAATAAAGATGTTAAAGGTCAAGTTACATTTCCTTATCCAATGCTGCTGGTAGCAGATGCTAAATATTTTAAATACACTTAATACAAATTAAAATCAAATATTTAAAACAAAAAAAATATTAGTTCATCACCCCCCTCCCTCATCACTTTTGGGGAAATTCTTATTTTTATTTTTTATTTTTTCTCCAACATATATTTTTATTTCAAACAGTCATTTTTCTATCTTTCTTCACTTGAAAAGCCCATGATTTCTGGCAAACAAGTTTACTGGTACAACAAAAACATTTTTTTTAATATAAATTTGATTCCATTCTTATGACATTTTTATATATTTGTCCTAATCATTGATTTACATTGGTAAAATGTGGTGGAGTTAGCAAAAAAAAAACCTCCCTCCTTATCAGTTTTTTATACTTTGAAAGGGTGATAAACTAAGAATTCTTTTTTTTTTTTTTATGGGGCCTGATGTGTATCCACAGCATGATAGTTCAAACCATAGTATATTGATAACATTAATATATTTATTTTTATTAAACAAATACAGCTACTGATTCATTACATGGAATAAAAAAGAAAAGGAGAGCAGACAAACACAGGAAAAACAAGTTTCAGTCACAAAAATGTTTTTATAAATTATAGACATTACCAACAAAAAATTTGATCATTATGCTACTTTCCAACTCTGCCATGGAATTTATGTATTTACTTTACTGTCTGTCCTTCTGTCTGTCTGTTAGAATGATTATGCAAAACTAATGAATGGATCATCATTTAGTGGAATGGTACATAATAATCAAAGAAAGACACCATTCAATTTTTGGAAAAGGTCAAAGGACAAGGTCAGGGTCACAGAAATTCAAGTTTTTACCTTCGAGTGCATAAAAGTAAATAATGGCATTGTCCCACCATGGACCTATTAATTAATAGGTCCATGGTCCCACATATTCAGGCACCACTCAAGAAAACAATGTGCCTGAATACAACGGGTGGCTCCATTATTTTTTTTAGGGTATTCAGCAGCAACAAACAAAATGAAAGCCTCACCTTTTCTCATCTTCTTGTCACTTTCAGTTAGTTTTCCTCCTTTAGATTTTGAGGCTGGCACTGGAGTAACTAGAAGAAATAACATTAAAGTACATTAAATATGTGATTTCTCGCTTTAGACTACAGGCTGGTGGGCAAAGTGCGAGCCACAGGCCCTATGGCAATAGCATACCATCTTTGACTAGGCTAGAAAACGGTAATTATCTGTAAAAATATTGCAAACTAAGCATAAAGCAGTGTTTGAAAATTATTATGGAAATAAAATGTTATAAAATGTCAGACTTTGGTTGTGGCCCTCAGTGTTAAATAAAAAATTTCACTGGCCAACCGACCCATTTTTATGACCACCACTGCTTTAAAGACCAAAAAAATTTTCGAAAATAATATATTTAATATATACATAATAGAGTTACGATGCTGTTTTGTAATTGTATGATTATGGGCTTAAAAAAGCCTGTAAAATATTTAGATTTTTGGTCTACTCTCTATGACTCATAATAAGACTTGGTTTATAAATTACTACATAGTTTTATAATGTAATTAGTTGGGTAATTGCTATTTGAAAGTGAAAGAATTTTTTTTCAAATATAACTATATGTTCCTTGTATATAACAGTAACTATTGTAAAATTAATATTTTTGTACTGTTTATAAAGTTTTTGAATGTTTCTTTGTGATTTTATCGATTTTATCGCTGTGATTTTATATTGTATTTACTATATGCTCCCTGTTATTGGCATTTTCGCTGTTGGGGGTAAAATGAAATAAAATAAAATAAAATAAAAATTAAATAACTAAGAATGTACCTGTATCATCTTCCTCTTCTTCTGCAATTGGTGTCTGAAAAATTGTATGGATTTTGTAAATTAAATAATAAACAAAAGCAAATTATTACTATTTCTGTTTATAAAACAGAATATAAGGCCTTTCCTTATTGCCCTAGGAGAACTGAGTATAATAAATTAAAAAATAATCATTTCAAAAAAATATAAAGTAAAAAATACATGAAAACCCCCCCCCCCAAAAAAATCTTAAGCAAAAGAAGCATGGAAATTCAATGGTAGAGACTCAAAACTAAAAATAAAATGACAAACAATAAACAATATGATAAATGATAATTGAAAATATTTACAGTGATATTGATAATGATAATAAAAATTATATAAATAATAATAATAATAATAAAAATAATAATAATAATAATAATAATAATAATAATATGCGTTAATTCGAACTTAATGGGAATATCTTTTGTGTTATTTTCCCCTTAACAAAGTTTTTTTATTAGTTCACTAAACTCCAATCCATTGTCTAAATTCCCCTTAATGTACATTTTAGTAACATAATAGTAATGATAATAATAATAATAAATATATTTTTTCTTCACTAAAATAATAGAGTAAAGGATGCTTCACTTAAACAAAAAAAATTTAAGTACCAGTTTACCAGATAGAAACATTTCTGCATGAGAGTTTTTTCCTGTTAAAAAAGAGAAGCAGGCTTGTTCAATAGTACAAACATTGTGTAGTCCTGGTGTTTATGGTAAAATTATACCATAAAAATAATTGTACTCCTCATCTGGTAGATTGTTAATTGTGTGAACTCTCAGTAATAGTACTCAATTACCTGATCACTGTCAGACAGTTTAGTTTTGAAGTTATGTTAACTATTTCCGTGTTTCATTCCATTTCTTTGGCAAACAACGAGAAAATTCCAGATCAGTATCTGCCAGTACCACCTAGAATGCTGAATATTATTGTCTAGATCATTTTGCTATCATTTAAATCATGACAATGACATCACTAGAAGTCTTTGTGATTATCCTGAGTACTGTGATCTGTAGATTCGAGGGCCTGGAGATTACCCAGCATCCCAGAAGTCAAAATGTTTCTGAGGGGGACAATGTTACGTTTACTTGTGGGTTTAATTCTTCTCTTGGAGAAAATGATGGGTATAGGCGAATGTGGCATCGTAAGCTAGAAGGTGAAATGTCCGCTACAATACTTACTTTTCAACACAAAGTGCGTCCAGAAATAGAAGGTAGGTTCGTTGTCAGCCAAGATGACTTATTAAACTATGAGTTAAGCATCGCACCCGTATTGTATAATGATGCAGGTATCTATTATTGTGTATTTGGCAACGTCACTACGAACACTCTCTTAAGTCGCTCAGATGAAGCAAAATTAGAAGTATATACACCTCCACCGGATCCATTATGTTACATTCAGTATGCGACGAACAATACACAATATGTGTGTACGTCGAATATTAAAGGTGATACTATCTTCTGGATTCATGAAAACAAGCTCATATTACAACACGTAATTGAAGTTGTGGAAAATGACACACAAACCTTACGATGCTATGTTAATAACAGCCTTGGAGTACCAAGCAGAACTTGCATTATCAACAACAATTGCATGGTGCAACATGCATTCAACGGCCTGGTAGTTATAGGTGATAATGCTACATTTACATGTAGCTGTCACTCTCAACACCTTTGGAACGTTACCAGTTGGACATACAATGGGACTACAATTTCATCAATTAAAGAGCAATTTTTAGTTAGAGACAAGTCACTCTTCATAAATGGCATCCAAGAGAAAGACAACGGTCTCCATATTCGATGCAATGCAAATTATAAAACAAATGAAGTATCTAGCGAATGGTTAAAACTACAGACGTTATTAAACACCTCTACAATAAAAACTCAAAATATTGATCCCGTTTCTCCCACAGCAACATCTAGTGAAGTTGCCTCTAATAACATGTCGTCTGGACAAGTTAATGCCTCACCAGCAACAGTCACTCCAACGAATGACTCTGTATCTTATGAATTCTTAAAATATATTGCTTTAGTATTGGTAATATTAATATGTGTGATTACGGTGGGTGGTATTTGGTACTGTTGTATTAGGTGTCGAAAAAAAAGCAAGTTAGTGATAAGCAATTATTGCCCACCAATGGCACCAGACAACACTCAACTGCAAACAATTGCAACGCCCATCCATTTTTCCCAGTATAAACATGAGAGCGTATCTAATACTTATGAAAATTCCGATATTAAAAGAAATGTTTTGAATGATAGCAAAGTCCTCTCACTATATGATAGCACCATCGAGGTAACAGATGTTGTATACGATAATCTTAAAACAGACACCTGTGAAATTATATTTGAAGATGATGAATGGGATGAAGATTATTGCTAAAAATATTACATTAAATATTAACTACATTAATTACAAGTTTACCAGTAGATAAACACTTCTGCATGAGAGTTGTTACCTGTTTGTTTGACAGTACACAATGTGTAGGCCTGGTGTGTATGGTCAAATTGTGAAAAATATTAAGATAATGATTAACAGGTCGAAAGTAACAATATTTTGTGAAGATGTCCTCAAAAGCAGCTCTGTGGTGATATATAATGTTTGCTCTGTTAGCTTGTTTAAATAAGACATTCTTTTAATATTCCAATTTAAATGTGCTCTCCATTATGCGGCTGGCTGTCATGCAGCGCATAACTTCATTTAGACTTGTCGCACTGAAGCTCTGTAGTGTTAATGGAAGCTAAGATTGTAGTGTTAAGACAAGAGTGATCATGAGGCCTTCATCATCCAAATTTTGCTCTTTTAAAATTTTACACCTTATGTTCTCGCTCTTGCGAATGGATTTTTAGCGTGTTGATGATTAAGATCATTTATATTTTTTGTATGATGTTGATAATTACGGAAGCACCTAAGTGCCATTCGACTTGACGACTTGTCAAGATAATTATGTTGTCAAGTCGACATAATATACATATCATATCGACATGGCGAGATAGATTATCTTGACAAGTCGACATAATATAA
>NW_022698455.1:619091-639426 GCF_011630105.1 Anneissia japonica
TATGTATTATGTCGACTTGTCAGTATAATCTATCTCGCCATGACAACATACAATTTTTACTTTGTCGACTTGTCAAGATAATCTATCCCGCCATGACAACATACAATTTTTATTATGTTGACTTGTCAAGATAACCTATCTTGCCATGACAACATACAACTTATATTATGACGACTTGTCAAGATAATCTATCTCGCCATGTCGACATGATATGTATATTATGTCGACTTGACAACATAAATTATCTTGACAAGTCGTCAAGTCGAATGGCACTTAGGTGCTTCCGTAGATAATAAACAGAATTATAATAACTTGGATTTTGCATGATATTGGTGTATTGCCCTTTAATTTTCTTCATCGATTTTATTGCTGTAATTGTTTTGTGTTTGCTGTTGCTTTTGGTGTTTGGGTTAGGGATTTTATTGTTAAAGCCCCATTCCCAGCAATTTTTTTTTTTTAAATCTGACTTTTACATTATGTTAGAAATCCGGCATTAATCTTGCATTATTTGGCATTCTTACTAGAAAGAAATCCGGCATTAATCTTGCATTATTTGGCATTCTTACTAGAAAGAAATCCGGCATTAATCTTGCATTATTTGGCATTCTTACTAGTACGTGTTGTAATTGATAAATGCCATTCTGAATGGGTTCCTCCTCTCTCTGGTGTTCCTCAGGGATCCATCCTGGGGCCCCTCATTTTTCTGTCTTACATTGATTCTGTCACTAATACTCCTCTTTCTACATCCAAACTGATTCTATTTGCTGATGACATGGAGCTCTACTTGTCACTCAAACATGACACTAAAGAAATCTTTCAGAATGACATCAACAAAGTTAGCTGCTGGATCTCTGAAAACAATTTAAAACTGAATACGAAGAAAATGAAGTTCATGTTAATATTTCGTAAGCCTAATCATCCAAAATTCTCCATTTAAAATTAACGAAGCTGATGAGGGGGTGGGGTTTTGATGTCATTTTGTTGTTTTTCTCATGAATTTTAGGCTTAATTTTTTTGTAAAATAATTCTATAATGTCTAAAACCTTCTCATAATTCAATTAATTTTGCAAAAGTTTGATAATAAAACCCGAAATGGAAAAATAAAACATGTGTGCAGCAGACAATTTTTTTAAATAGTGAGTATTAAAATCCCTATGGTGGAGGTCCCAAGTTGGTGAATTGAAATTTCTGGGTAATTTGTTGTTTACTGAAATGCAATTTCTGGGCACCTTTTTTGGTTTATTAAACTACACGTATGGCATGTGACATGCTGTTATCAAATCCACTGTGAATAAACAGAAACACTAATAGTATGCTTTTTGTACGTGGCAAACAATAGCAAACCTGAAAATAACTCATTTTCAGGTTTTATTGAACTTAGGTGGTGACACAAAGGCATGGAGTTGTATAAATTGTAAGTAGCTTAATATTTGAAGAAAAAATGTTGTTTAATTTTTTAAAATATACACTTAGGAGCCATATGTAATATTCACAATTAAAATTCTATATTTTTTGGGAAAAACTGTAAAATTTCTGGGAAGCAGGGATCCTCCATAAAAATCGGGGAAACCAATACATTTCTGGGACCTTGGGAGGTCTGGTATGGACAATTTAAAATTATGAATTATAGTAGTTCCTCAGGTAAAAGCAGTGATATTGATACTGATACTGAAAATGATATATAGACAACAACAACAACAACAACATATAATAACAATAAGAATAACAATAAGAATAACAATAATACTAAATAATAATATATAGTTTTTCCTCACTGAAATAATAGAGTAAGGATGTTTCAATTAAACATAAATTTAATTACCAGTTTGGGCGAGACTTTTTTAATACCTTATTTCACGAACCTGCCACCCGCCAATATGATTATTTTGAATAAAAATTAAATTTTCACTTTGCCCAATTAGCACTCCAAAAATACGTATACGTAGATGTTACGTATACTTCTTCAAATAATTATAAAAATTTAAAGCATTTAACCATCCCATTAACTACACTGTTTACGTTTAACATTAAAATTGTATTTTCTCCTTTGTCTGGATGCTTTTTTGTGCAAAACTACTTGAAAGTAAGAAAACTAAATTTTATTTATTTTTTTTTCGCCCTCCTCTGATGATCCTTCAACAAACAAGTTCCTTAACAGATACTGTAGATAAACACTTCTGCATGAGAGTTTTTTCCTGTTTTAGGTTTGTTCATTAGTGCAAACATTGTGTAGCTAGTGTGTATGGTAATGGTAATGGTTGGAGACTTATATAGCGCATAATACACGGTCTCTATGCGCAGAAAAACAGAAAATAAAATCTATTCAGGAGGGTCACCTAAGCGAACCAAACTAAAATAAACAACTGAAACAGACTAATGCAGAAGGAACCAACACTATCGCACCATTCACCTGCAATTTGAGACCACCGACAAGCAGTGGTTAGCAGGTACATGACTCACAGGTGCTCGAATAGTGTTGGCATTTGGTCTAGCCTATCCAGGCTCAGATTGATCAAATTGTACCATAAAAATAACTGTATTTCCACATCTGGTAGATCCTTAATTGTGTGAACTCTCAGTATTAATACCCATTAGCTGTCAGTGAGTCTAGTTTTTAAGTTATGTTAACGATTTCCGTGTTTCATTCCCTTATGTTTGCCGAACAAAGAGAAAATTCCAGATCAGTATCTGCCAGTACCACCTCGAATGCTGAATATTATTGTCTATCATAAATCATGGCAATGACATCACTAGAAGTCTTTGTGATTATCCTGAGTACTGTGATCTGTAGATTTGAGGGCCTGGAGATTACCCAGCATCCTATAAGTCAAAAGGTTTCTGAGGGGGACAATGTTACATTTACTTGTGGGTTTAATTCTTCTCTTGGAGAACATGATGGATATAGGCGAATATGGTATCGTAAGCTGGAAGGTGAAGCGTCCTTCACAGCACTTACTATGGAACAGTACGTGCGTGAATCAATACCAGATAGGTTTGTTGTCAGCCAAGATGAGTTATTTAACTATGACTTAAGCATCGCACCCGTTTTGTATAACGACACAGGTACCTATTACTGTACAGTTGACAACCTCATTATGTACTTAGCTTGGTCAGATGAAGCGCAATTAGAAGTATATACACCTGCACCGGATCCGTTATGTTACATTCAGCGTGTGATCAACAATACACAATATGTGTGTACATCAAATATTAAAGGTGATGCTATCTACTGGATGTATGAAAACAAGCTCATATTACAACAAGAAATTGAAGTTGTGGAAAACGACACACGAACCTTACGATGCTACGTTAATAACAGCCTTGGAGTACCAAGCAGAACTTGCATTATCAACAACAATTGCGTGGTGCGACATGAATCCGATGGCCTGGTAGTTATAGGAGATAATGCTGAATTTACATGTAGCTGTCGCTATCAACACCTTTCGAACTTTACCAGTTGGACATACAATGGTAGTACAATTTCATCAAGTAAAGAGCGATTTTTAGTTAGAGACAAGTCACTTTTCATAAATGGCATCCTAGAGAAAGACAACGGTCTCCTTATTCGATGCAATGCCAATAATAAAACAAATGAAGTATCTAGCGGATGGCTAAAGCTACAGACGTTGTCAAAAACCTCTACAACTCGAAATATAGATCCATCACCAACAGTCACTCCAATTGATGACTCCGTATCTTATGAAACCTTAAAATATATTACTTTAGTATTGATAATAATACTATGTGTGATTACAGTGGGTAGTATGGGGTACTGTTGCATTAGGTGCCGAAAAAAAAACGAGCCAGTGATAAGCAATCATCGGCCACCAATGGCACCAGACAGCACTCAACTGCCAACGATTGCAACACCCATCCATTTTTCTCAGAATAAACATAAGAGCGAATCTACTACTTATGAAAATTCCGATATTGAAAGAAATATTTTTAATGATAGCGAAGACCTCCCAGTATATGACAACATCATCAAGGTAACGAATGTAGTATACGATAATCTTAGAACAGATACCAGTGGAAATAGATTTGAAGATGACTATCTAATACCTACAATAGGCTTGGGTGAATGTTACCCACTGCATTACTCAAACATTTCTATTAATAAATCTCACATTTAAAAAAAAAAACTAGACATACTATGCCTGTTTGTAAAATAGGACATAGTACCTTTATGAAAAAAGGACAGAAAAACCCTGTGAAAAAACATAGGAAAAACAAGATACAGTACAATCAAAAAGATAAATCAGAACAAAACAACCTTTTTGTTTTGTTTTACCTTTTTTCTAGCAAAAGGTACACAACTCGTCTGTCATAAAAGCATATACAGTAAAATATGCCTGTATTTTGTGTAAGATATTTAATCATCATGAATAAAGTAAGTCAAAACAAATAGTTTTAATGTTTTATTCAAACACATTTGCAAAAAGTAAACAACTCTTCTGTCATAATAGCAACATACAGTAATATGCGTGTATTTTGTATAAGATATTTAATCATCATGAATAAAGTAAGTCAAAACAAATAGTTTTAATGTTTTATTCAAACACATTTGCTGTATGCAGCGAGTACGTCTCCGTGGTATGGGGTAGATGCAGAGAATAGGGCCTAGCTAGGCCTACTTGCATCCCCGCTCTAACGTTGTGGTCATAACGTGATGCCAACGCTAATTTCGAGGGCTGCTAATATGTTTTGAATTTTTATTTAATATTTACTCTCCAAATTTCCAGCGTATGATTACCCTAGGCCTTAACTGAGAATATTGTAAACCCGTGAATCCTACTATCTGATATGTTTGAGTTGCAAAAAGAGTCGCAATCCCGCGAACATTCTGTGTTATGTTGTACCGAGTATATGTCATATCCGGTAAAGGTCAAATGCAGGTCAGATTCAGAAGGCGGAGCATAGCGATACAGAATTCATTAAAATAGGTTGTTTAAAACTCTTTTTTTTAATATAAAAAGGCGTTATCTAAAAATATAAGGAAAGCCATCGATATGTTTATTATATAATTCTTTATTGTTTTTTGACATTTTAAAAGTAACTAGAATATGTCATTTTAGATGGACTTTAAAGCATTTAACCATCCCATTAACTACATTGTTTACATTCAAAAATAAAATTGTATTTACTCCTCTGTCTGGATGCTTTTTTGTGCAAAACTAATGAACAGAATTATAATAACAATAATGGCTTTTGCATGATAATAATAATAATAATAACTTGGATTTTGCATGATATTGGTGTATTGCCCTTAATTTTTCTTCATCGATTTTATTGCTGTAATTGTTTTGTGTTTGCTGTTGCTTTTGGTGTTTGGGTTAGGGATTTTATTGTTAAAGCCCCATTCCCAGCAAAATTTTTTTTTTAAATCTGACTTTTATATTATGTTAGAAATCCGGAATTAATCCTGCATTATTTGGCATTCTTACTAGTACGTGTTGTAATTGATAGATGTCATTCTGAATGAGTTCCTACTATCTCTGGCGTTCCTCAAGGCTTCATCCTTGTGCCCCTTCTTTTTCGTTTTTTGCATCGATTCTGTCACTAATACTCCTCTTTCTACATCCAAACTGATTCTATTTGCTGATGACATGGAGCTCTACTTGCCCCTCAAACTTGACACTAAAGAAATCTTTCAGAATGACATCAACAAAGTTAGCTGCTGGATCTCTGAAAACAATTTAATACTGAATAGCAAGAAAAGTTCATGTTAATATTTTGTAAGTCTATCATCCATAATTCTCCTTCAAAATTAACAAAGCTGATGAGATGTTAGATATATTTACAGGCAATTTTACAACAATTGCGACTCCAAGACACTCCTAAAAATACATACTACCTTGGTTTGACCTATAGTAGAATATGCTTGACAAGAAAACATATTAAACAGCTTGAATCTGTCCAAAGATTTGCTCTAAAAGTCTGTTGTAAAAATCGGGAAATCTTGTATGCAGATATGTGCAAGAAAATGAATATTTTGACCCTTGAAATCAGATGTTTGGTACTCAAACTTGTAACACTGCTCAGATTTGTAAATAATATCCATATTGTAAATTCCTGGCATTTTAATTGAACCAGGGCGTCGCAGTAGATGAAATAATCACTCAAAACATCTCATAGTCCCAAAATGCAGAACTCGTGCATGTCAATCAGCATTTTTTCCATCTGTCATAGCTAAGTGGAATAGCCTGCCTAACAACATAATTAATTCTAATCACACAGAGTTTTAAGAAGAAATTACTATCACATGTTTCATAAATTGTATAGTTATTGGTTTAACTTCTTGTTGCTTTCATGTGTATTTTTCTTTTTTTTTGGGGGGGGGGAGGGGGGAGAGAGAGGGTTTGATGTCATTTTGTTGTTTTTCTCATGAATTTTTAGGCTACTTTTTTGCTTCTCATGATTCAATTAATCTTGCAATTTAAGTTTGATAAAACAAGAAATGAAAAAAAATAGTGAGCATTACAATCACTATGGCAGAGGTCCCAAGTTTGTGAATTGAAATTTCTGGGTAATTTGTCATTTAGTTTGGTTTATTAAACTATAGGCCTACGTATGGCATGTTAATTCAACATGTGTCATGCTGTTTAATCCATTGTGAATAACAGAAACAGTAATAGTTTGCTTTTCGTTTAAAGTGGCAAACAATAGGCAAATAAGTAATTTTCAGGTTTTATTGAACTTAGGTGGTGATACAAAGGCATGGAATTGTATAATTTGGAAGTAAATAAATTATAAAAATTTAAAGTCCAATTAAAATGATGCCTTTTAGGTTGCTGATTATTGAAGTATTACATATGTTTAACAAATGATGGGTAATATCCAGTGGGTGGGGCTTATAGTAATATTTTAAATTGTAATTTTTAATATTTATAAACCAAAAATTAAATATTTTAAAAATATTTAATTTTTGGTAAAAATTACAATTTAAAATATTAGTATAAGCCCCGCCTACTGGAGATGTTCACTGGAGTATGAGTAGAGCTGATGACGTAGACTCGGTATAACAATCACAGCCATCCTGTTTATGTAATACAAACATCGTATAGCACGACATATGAAAGAGGTTAAGTTGGGAAGTACTGATCTAAAGAAGGAAGCAAAGAAATAGAGCAGCTTTATCAATTTGAGCCACAAGAAAGCGAATTTGAAGAAGAAAGAATTGAAGACCAGACTTTGTTAGAAAAACAAAATCGATTGGGCAACACTAACAAATTTTGAGCACTATACTAAATACTGTCCTATTCTAGGCCCGATGGACTAGGCCTAAGCAGAGTAATAGCACGAACACTCATCAGCATACGATGGTTAATATTATTAGTAATAATATACATTGTTTACGTCAAAATTAGCTTACAGTCTGTATATTAAAGCTTATTTTGCAAAATTTTTACATTACAATGTAACGTACGAAGCTGAAATCTGATGTATTGTACAAGGCCTACGCCTTCGATGATGATAGGTCCATGATGATAGTAAACAAAGCCGATTCTCAGCGATCATCATCACGTCACATTGTAAATTGCCTGGTTGTTTTTCATGTTATCGGCTACAATAAAAAGCTAGATTTATTATTTTGGTTGTTATTATGTTGATATACAAATTGTGTGATACTCACTAATAATACAGGCCTCGAAATTAGTACGAAAAAGGACCATGGCAAAAATTGCTGACGTAAATTTGACATTCCTCGGCAGTTTTTGTATTTTGACTCAGCAGGTTTTAGACAGTATATGATTGTACCCATAAATTCGTGGTTTACGAGAATAAAATCTTTCCAAAATTGTAAGTGTATTTGTAAAAACAGGAATTTCTATTCTTTTAAAAGCCATTACTAAAGAACACACAATCGAATCGGACAGCAAGTAAACGCACATGGGAAATCCCCAAATGGGTTCGCACCTTACCTCTTGTAAACAGTTACGACTCAAAATTGAATCACAAAGCAGGCCACAAAGCAGGATTGACTTTTACGTGTTATGTATAATTTTACTGTTTTATTAATAATTTCGAATCTAACTTGGTACCGTAGTATGTATTCAATCATTAAACAATTATTAAATCAACTTTCCAAATATAAGTGATGAGCTAGAAATATTTGTACTCTTTTCACTCGACTCGCATCATTTTTGAATGACCACACTTGAAGACGACATTGTACTGTGTATGAGGTAATTCTCTCTTAAAACTAGCATTCATTTATCACGAAAATCAAAACAGCATTTAGGCTTAAGCCTGTATTTTATTGTAGGATAAATCATCACAACAAAACAAATAAAATTTTAATTTTATTCACACACATTTATCAACGTCGTCACAAAACTTCCAAACACCGTTAAATCGGTAGCCGGCCCCCATCGAGCGTCGGCGAAGAACATCAAAAGAAAGACCACGTTGTAGAGAACAAGTGTTCCGCCCTACGAACGAAGTATGCATTAAAGCAAGAAAAAACAACCTCGTCCGTCATAATATAGCATAAAATATGCTTGTATATTTTTTTTTGTAAGATACTGTAATTAAACCTCTAATCATCACTAATATTAAGTCAAAACAAATTTGTGCCGAACGGCCCCGATCGAGCGAAGAACATCAAGAAAGACGACGTTGTAGAGAGCATGTGATCCACCTTACTACAACGTATTCTAGCAAAAAGTAAACAACTCGTTTGTCATAAAAGCATATACAGTATAATATGCGTGTATTTTGTATAAGATATTTAATCATCATGAATAAAGTAAGTCAAAACAAATAGTTTTAATTTTTTATTCAAACTGTATGCAGCGAGTACGTCTCCGTGGTATGGGGTGGATGCAGAGAATAGGGCCTAGCTAGGCCTAGGCCTACTCGCATCCCCGCTCTAACGTTGTGGTCATAACGTTATGCCAACGCTAATTTCGAGGGCTGCTAATATGTTTTGAATTTTTATTTAATATTTACTCTTCAAATTTCCAGCGTATGATTACCCTTAGCCTTAACTGAGAATATTGTAAACCTGTGAATCCTACTATCTGATATGTTTGTGTTGCCAAAAGAGTCGCGAACATTCTGTGTTATGTTGTACCGAGTATACTGTATGTCATATCCGGTAAAGGTGAAATGCGGGTCAGATTCAGAAGGCGGAGCGTAGCGATACAGAATTCATTAAAATAGATAATTAAAACTTGTTTTTTTTAAGAAAAAGGCATTATCTAAAAATATAAGGAAAGCCATCGATATGTTTATTATATAATTCTTTATTGTTTTTTGACATTTTAAAATTAACTAGAATATGTCATTTTAGATGGACTTTAAAGCATTTAACCATCCCATTAACTACACTGTTTACATTCAAAAATAAAATTGTATTTACTCCTCTGTCTGGATGCTTTTTTGTGCAAAACTACTTGAAGATAAGAAAACTAAATTTTATTTATTTTTTTTTCGCCCTCCTCTGATGATCCTTCAACAAATAAGTTCCTTAACAGATACTGTACTGTAGACAAACACTTCAGCATGACAGTTGTTTCCTGTTATAGAAACAGGTTTGTTCATTAGTACAAACAATGTGTAGACCTAGTGTATATGATCAAATTGTACCATAAAAAATAATTATCTTCCTCTCAGTATTAATACCCATTAGCTGTCAGTGAGTCTAGTTTTGAAGTTATCGTAACGATTTCCGTGTTTCATTCCCTTATGTTTGCCGAACAAAGAGAAAAATTCCAGATCAGTAACTGCCAGTACCACCTTGAATGCTGAATATTATTGTCTATCATAAATCATGACAATGACATCAATGGAAGTATTTGTGATTATCCTGAGTACTGTGATCTGTAGATTCGAGGGCCTGGAGATTACCCAGCATCCCAGAAGTCAATATGTTTCTAAGGGGGACAATGTTACATTTACTTGTGGGTTTAGTTCTTCTTTTGGAGAATATGATGGGTATAGGAGAATATGGTCTCGTAAGCTGGAAGGTGAAGCAATCCCCACAATGCTTACTGATGAACTATATGTGAATCCTTTAATCCCAGGTAGGTTTGCTGTCAGCCAAGATGAGTTATTTAACTATGAATTAAGCATCGCACCCGTTTTGTATAATGATGCAGGTACCTATTATTGTGAAGTCGGCAACGTCGCTACGAACACTCTCTTAAGTCGCTCAGATGAAGCACAATTAGAAGTATATACACCTGCACAGGATCCGTTATGTTACATTCAGCGTGTGATCAACAATACACAATATGTGTGTACATCAAATATTGAAGGTGATACTATCTACTGGGTGTATGAAAACAAGCTCATATTACAACAAGTAATTAAAGTTGTGGAAAACGACACAAGAACCTTACAATGCTATGTTAATAACAGCTTTGGAGTACCAAGCAGAACTTGCATTATCAACAACAATTGCGTGGTGCGACATGAATCCGATGGCCTGGTAGTTATAGGGGATAATGCTGCATTTACATGTAGCTGTCGCTATCAACACCTTTCGAACTTTACCAGTTGGACATACAATGGGAGTACAATTTCATCAAGTAAAGAGCGATTTTTAGTTAGAGATAAGTCACTCTTCATAAATGGCATCCTAGAGAAAGACAACGGTCTCCTTATTCGATGCAATGCCAATAATAAAACAAATGAAGTATCTAGCGGATGGCTGAAGCTACAGACGTTGTCAAAAACCTCTACAACTCAAAATATAGATCCATCAGCAACAGTCACTCCAATTGATGACTCTGTATCTTATGAAACCTTAAAATATATTACTTTAGTATTGATAATAATAGTATGTGTGATTACAGTGGGTGGTATGGGGTCCTGTTGCATTAGGTGTCGAAAAAAAAACAAGCTAGTGATAAGCAATCATCGGCCACCAATGGCACCAGACAGCACTCAACTGCCAACGATTGCAACACCCATCCATTTTTCTCAGAATAAACATAAGAGCGAATCTACTACTTATGAAAATTTCGATATTAAAAGAAATGTTTTTAATGATAGCGAAGACCTCCCAGTATATGACAACATCATCAAGGTAACGAATGTAGTATACGATAATCTTAGAACAGATACCAGTGGAAATAGATTTGAAAATGACTATCTAATACCTACAATAGGCTTGGGTGAATGTTACCCACTGCATTACTCAAACATTTCTATTAATAAATCTCACATTTAAAAAAAAAAATCTAGACATACTATGCCTGTTTGTAAAACAGGACATAGTACCTTTGTGAAAAAAGGACAGAAAAACCATGTGAAAAAACATAGGAAAAACAAGATACAGTACAATCAAAAAGATAAATCAGAACAAAACAACAGATTTTCCACTGGTGCGGGAAAGCCAAAAAATTAGAACAAAACAATATTAATAGATGAAATAGATTTCATAATCAAAAATAAATATAATTTAATATTCCTAGAATACTATATTCAGCTTACCCTCATATCCTTTTGAGGAGGGATACCCTCGAGGGCTGCCAATACGTCATCATCGTCCCATTCACTCTGGCAGAAAAGAAAAAAAAATAAGTTAACTCCCTCATACAGAGATTGACAGCTAAATTGCAAGTACAGTAATGTGATACTGTTACTAATAATTCTTTATCAGTCATTGAAAGTACATGAAAATGCTTTCCTTGGTAGGACATCATATATTGTTGAAAAATTAAGACATAAAAAACAGACTTACAGAACATGAGAAAATGAAAATGAAAATGAGTTCCATGGTTAGAAAATCAAAAAGTTACTTTATATTATATTTGGAACAATATAAAGTAAATGACAGCAGCACTTTTGAGACAAACAATAATAAAATTTATTTTATATTATTTTATATATTTAATATTTTATATTATTTAATTTATTTTTTTTTTTCAAATTATTATCTCAGTTGTATATTATAGTTGTTTCTTATCCCATTTGTACAGTCTTCTATTGAAGTCCACTGTGTGGATAAAAGCTAGAGAATAAATTCTATATTGTTAGTCTCAAAAGTGCTGCTGTCATTTACTTTATATTGTTCTATAACAGACTAATGCGGCTACACTTTTTATTTATTATATTTGGGTAGATCACACTATAAGCTTTAATTTGGTCTTTGAATGGCTTCTCTATGATAAGTAGATCCAGAAATGTGAGCATTTAAAGTTGAGGTGTATGAGAACCACATTTTGAGAAAATCAGCTTTGAAGATAAACTAACCTGTAAAAATAATTGAACTAGAATTACAGAATATGCGCAGACAACACTGTTTTAGTAAGAAAATTCATTTTAAAAAGTATACAATAATAAAAATACGGTTACCAAGTTAAAACTTGAAAATCAAAATTTTATAAAAATTTTGGCTTGACCGATTTTGGTGAATATCTCAATATGATTCCACCAAGGATGAGTCTCATTCTGTAGTGAGACCTCACATTTACTTCAAGATGTATAAAATAATATATTTGAAAATGTTAGAAACCTACTACACAGCAACAATGGAAAATCATTGTTATAGTGCAAAGTCTCACAAGTTTTAATCCTGATCCACTTTTCACTTTCACAAAGATAAATGTTGTAGACAAGAAATTCTGTGATATAATGTTTCCTTTGTATCCACTTCCTTGAAACTAGTAGACTGCACGTATTTGAGTATCAATACTTTAAATTGTAATTATTCAAACCATTTACTGTTGAATTTACATTTACTGTATGCATAATGTAATGTATCCGTTTGAATGTTACATTCAGCGTGTGATCAACAATACACAATATGTGTGTACATCGAACATAAAGGTGATACTATCTACTGGAGGTATAAAAACAAGCTCAAATTACAACAAGTAATTGAAGTTGTGGAAAACGACACAGGAACCTTATGATGCTATGTTACTATTAAAATTGTAATTATTCAAACCATTTACTATACTGTATTTATATTTACTGTATGCATAATTTTCCATTGTGTGGTTTAATAACCTGTAATTAATTAAATTTAGATAATGTATTGGTTTAAATGTGTTACGATTTGTAACTCAAAGTATTTCAAATTGGCATGACCTGAGCATAGCAATAAACAAAAGTTGTTCTAGGCCTAAAATGGTAAAGTAGGACTGATCAAGCTATTGCTTATAAGGCTTGCCAACCCCAGAACCCGAAGTGAGTAACCGGCTTTAAAATGAAGGTTCATTCGACAAAGTCCAAAGTTATGAGTAAAAGTATTAACGCTTCTCTGTACTAAAGTATACAATACTATCACATTATTAGGCTAATTATTCAGTTTCACAATAAGTGAGAGTTACGCTGGTTTTGGAATGGCAAGCCTCATATTGTTAATCATTGTATGATGTTGTTCTAGATCAATTATATTATAAAGTTTATACCTAACAATTGTTGCAATTGATCATATGTATATTATCCATAATAAAATCAATAGTTTTTTTAAAAAACATTTGCATTTTGAAATATAATCAACTTACATGTAGCCTACAGTTTTTGTTGTTTAGCCTACCTGTGAATACATCACTGTTTAATCAGTGTAATTTCTTTTTGGTTTGCCATGTAGCATTTGCGTGTTATTTCTGTTATTGCAGGGCCTTTCTTTTCCATCTATTATGATGAATTATGGAAGTATATCCATAAAGAAAACACAAAACGCAATGTTGTTCGATTTTTGTCATTTTTGTCAACTTGGAAGGTCTGCTATAGGCAATTTAAAATTATGAACCATAGTAGTTCCTCAGGTATAAGCAGTGATATTGATAATGAAAATGGTATATAGATAACAACAACAATAACAATAATAATAATCATAATAATACTAAGTAATACTAAGTAATAATATATTTTTTCCTCACTGAAATAATAAAGTAAGGATGTTTCAATTAAACATAAGTTTAATTACCAGTTTATGCGAGACTTTTTTAATACCTTGATTATTTTGAAAATTTAATTTTAATTTTGCCCAATTAGCACTCGAAAAATAAGATATGTATATTTCTTTGAATAATTATATAAATTTAAAGCATTTAATCATCCAATTACTACATTGTTTACATTCAACAATAAAATAGTATTTTCTCCTCCGTCTGGATGATTTTTTGTCCAAAACTATTTGCAAATAAAAAAAACCAAATTTTATTTTTCTTTTTCTTCCCGCTCTCTTCTGATGATAATTCAACAAATAAGTTCCTTACCAGATACTGTAAATAAACGCAAACAATTTGTATGTGATCAAATTGTACCATAAAAATAATTATGCAATTAGCTGTCAGTGAATCTAGTTTTTAAGTCCTGTTAACATTTCCGTGTTTCATTCCTTTATGTTTGCCAAACAAAGAGAAACTTTCCAGATCAGTATCTGCCAGTACCACTTCAAATGCTGAATATTATTGTCTAGATCATTTTGCTATCATTTAAATCATGACAATGACATCACTGGAAGTCTTTGTGATTATCTTGAGTACTGCGATCTGTAGATTTGAGGGCCTGGAGATTACCCAGCATCCCAGAAGTCAAAATGTTTCTGAGGGGGACAATGTTACGTTTACTTGTGGGTTTAATTTTCCTCTTGGAGAATATGGGTATAGGCGAATATGGTATCGTAAGCTTGAAAGTCAAACGTCCGCTACTGCACTTACTATGGATCACCATGTGCGTCAATCAATACAAGGTAGGTTCGCTATCAGCCAAGATAACTTATTAAACTATGAGTTAAGCATCGCACCCGTTTTGTATAATGATTCAGGTATTTATTATTGTGAAGTCGACAACGGCACTATGGAAACGGTCTTAAGTCGCACAGATAAAGTGCAATTAGATGTATATACAGTTCCAGCGGATCCGTTATGTTACATTCAGTATACGACAAACAATACACAATATGTGTGTACATCGAATATTAAAGGTGATACTATCTACTGGGTGTATGAAAACAAGCTCATATTACAACAAGTAATTGAAGTTGTGGAAAACAACACACAAAGCTTACGATGCTACGTTAATAACAGCCTTGGAGTACCAATCAGAACTTGCATTATCAACAACAATTGCGTGGTGCAACATGCATTTGACGGCCTGGTAGTTATAGGGGATAATGCTGCATTTACATGTAGCTGTCGCTATCAGAACTTTTGGAACGTTACCAGTTGGACATACAATGGGAGTACAATTTCATCAAGTAAAGAGCGATTTTTACTTAGGGACAAGTCGCTCTTCATAAATGGCATCCTAGAGAAAGACAACGGTCTCCTTATTCAATGCAATGCCAATAATGAAACAAATGAAGTATCTAGCGGATGGCTAAAGCTACAGACGTTGTCAAAAACCTCTACAACTCAAAATATAGACCCTGTTGATGCCACATCAGCAACAGTCACTCCAATTGATGACTCTATATCTTATGAAGCTTTACTATATATTACTTTAGTATTGATAATAATACTATGTGTGATTACAGTGGGTGGTATGGGATACTGCTGTATTAGGTGTCGGAAAAAAAACGAGCCAGTGATAAACAATTATCGCCCAGCAATGGCACCAGAGAGCACTCAACTACCAACGATTGCAACACCCATCCATTATTCTCAGAATGAACATACGAGCGAATCTACTACTTACGAAACTTCCGTTTTTAATGATAGCGAAGACCTCCCAGTATATGACATCATCAAGGTAATGAATGTAGTATACGATAGTGTTCCAACGAATACCACCAGTGAAAGTAGATCTGAAGATGACTACCTAATACCTACAATAGCTTTGGGTGAAAGTTAACCACTGCATTACTCTAGCATTTCTCTTAATGAAGCTCATATTTAAATGATTGCAACAAAAAATTCTAGACATACAGTACAAAACAGGACATTTTTAAAAAGATCCAAAAACAGAAAGCGACCAAAGGTGCAGACAGAAAGACCCTGTGCCAAAAACATAGAAAAACAAGATACAGTAGAATCAAAAAAGATAAATCTGAACAAAACAACAGATTTTTCACTGACACAGGAAATCCAAGAAATTAGAAGAAAAAAACAATATCAATAGATAAAATAGATTTCATATTCCAAAATGAATATAATTTAATATTCCTAGAATACTATATTTAACTTTAAATGCCCTCATCCTTTTGAGGAGGGCTGCCAATACATCATCATCGTCCCATTCACTCCTGGCAGAAGAGGAAAACAAAATAAGTTAACTCCCTTAGACATTGACAGCTAAATTGTGAGTAATGATACTGATACTGTACTAATACTTCTTTATTAGTTATTAAAAGTAAATTTTATGAAATTCCTGTATTTGGCAAGACATCATAAAATTGTTGAAATTTAAAACATAAAAAACAGATTTAAAGAACATTTGTGAGGTCTCATGGTTATAAAATCAAAAATTAAGTGTATAATATATTTGGGTAGATCACACTATAAGCTTTAATTTGGTCTTTGAATGGCTTCCCTATGATAAGTAGATCCAGAAATGTGAACATTTAAAGTTCAGGTGTATGAGAACCACACTGAGAAAATCGGCCTTGAAGATAAACTAACTTATACAAATAATAGAAATAATGGGGCTAGAATTACAGAATGTGTGCAGGGAAACACTGTTTTAGTAAGAAAATTCACTTAAAAAACATGAAAATCACAATTTTATAAAAAATTTTGGCAATATCTCAATGAGATTTCACCAACGATGCATCTCATTTCGAGACCTCATATTTACTTCAAGATATGTAAAATAGGACATTTGAAAATGTTTAAAACCTACTACACAGCATCAATGGAAAATTATTATGTTATAGTGCGAAGTCTCATAAGTTCATCCTGATTCACTTTCACTTTCACCAAGATAAACATTGTAGACAAGAAATTCTGTGATATAATATTTCCTTTTTATCCACTTTCTTGAAATTAGTCGATTGCACATATTTGAGTATCAATACTTTAAATTGTAATTATTCAAATTATTTACTGTTGTATTTTCATTTACTGTATGAAAAACTTTCCATTGTGTTAAAAAACTCAATGTATTGATAATGTATTGATTTAAACAAGGACTTTTAACTGTTACCAGGATAGGAAGCTGGCTGGTTTAAGCCGTCTAACTTGAATTAGCCTTATGTATGGTATTGCTAGGCTAATGAGGCAGATAAGTGCAATCTGTATATGCTCAGAAAACCAAAACTTTCCTTAGCCATACCATGGCTACACTGCATATAGGCTTGGCGTACAGCTAGGCCTAGCCGAGAATTACGGTACGGTATTAACAAAGCAAAATAAGGGTACTAATGTCACTTAGCATGCAAATCAATCATAATTACACACTTAAAAATAAACTAATCTACCAATAAAATCCCCAAGTATGTCTATAAATTTGATTTTAAATTGATGTGATTTGGTTTTGTAGTATTACAATGAACATCACATAGGTTAGCCTAGGCCATGTCTTACCGCTTATAAAAATGCGTTAAAAAGACCCAAAACAAATTAGAATGAAGTTATCAACTAACTAGTGTATTAAAATTATTCATATACTTACTACTTACCTATATAAAATTAAAATACATTGCTCACAAACGCCAATATTTTGATTTCAATACGATGAATAGTGATGACAAACAGCCTAAGTCAGTGCATGGAGGTATTATTGAGGAGATCACTCGGCAACAGATCCCTTTGACGTGACAAACCAATGTGTTCCTCGCCTTTGGATCGCACATGCTCGTATTACCCTATAATTCACATTTTTTCGTTAGCAACAACTTGGCAACAACATGCATTTATACGCTTCAGCAGAGCAGTAATGCAATAAAGCGTTTGATTTTAACCCATTAAATATCTTTATAATGACCAATGTTCCCCTGATTGAATCTTTTTGGATTTTTAGTATGTTATTATTTGTATATTTCAGGAACAGATTACGTAAAATATTTATGTTAAAATTACTTTTGTGTTCATTACAATTTTGTCTAAAGATTGATTGGTTCGACTATAAAGCTAAGGCAGCGTAAAACTGAAAATTCCTCTGATTTTGGATTGAATTTTCGAATAGTTAACCTTCGTTAACCCTAAAATGGCTTAGTTTATTATAATCCTCCATCATTCCCTGATTAATATGGAAATTCAAGTTGAAATATAGAAAATATTATTATGTTGGGTATTTCTTGAAAGATCAATGTATTAGCTTCATTGTAGAAACGATTGCGCAGCCATAGTTATTGACTGTAAGGAGTGCGCATTGAGAAAACAACGTGCTCTCCATTTCACCATGTTCAATTTTTTGGTCATCTAAGCCTGCTGAGCATTTGGTGGTGAGGAACACATTAGACTTCAAAGGCATCGCGCAAACGTTATTCACAGGCTGAGGCAGCTTTGTTCATGGTTCATTTGCATAGCGTTGCATACGCGTAGCTTTTTCCAATGATCTCCTTCTCAATAATACCTCCATGGTCAGTGGTGCGTAACAAAAAAAAATAAGGAGGAAAGGAAAGGAAAGGAAATACGACCATCGCATGACGAATCCACATTTGCTTCCGGTGAGCGATAGATGATGAATGCCGTCTGATGATTGTCAGTGGCAATCTGAACGGATCCTCATTAAATCCTCGTCTTCGCGTCCGTTCTTGTCACGTTATTGTCACATCGCCTTTGCATGCAGTGAGTAACCAGCTTTAAAGTGACGGTTCATTTGACAAAGTCCAAAGTTATGAATAAAAGTATTAAGGCTTCTCTGTACTAAAGTATACAATACTATCACATTATTAAGCTAATTAATCAGTTTCATAATTAGTGAGAGTTACGCTGGTTTTGGAATGGCAAGCCTCATATTGCTAATCATTGTATGATGTTGTTCTAGATCAATTATATTATAACGTTTATACCTAACAATTGTTGCAATTGATCATATGTATATTATCCATAATAAAATCAATAGTTCTTTAAGAACATTTGCATTTTGAACTATAATCAACTATACAGCCTACAGTTTATAACACAATGTGCAATCTCCATAACAGAATCGCAAGCTCATTGGACATTATTCATTCCGCAAAAGCAGCGCATACTAATGCAATTAAAGCCCACATTGTTTATCTTTATATTTTTTTTGTCTTTATAGCAATGTGCAGCCTCCACCAGTCTGCCTAGTATACATTCATAATCAGGTATATGTGGCAAAGACAAGCTAAACCAGTCACTCGTCGCAAAAATCGATTTTGAGTTATTAATACAATGAGAGTAAAATAATAGCTATAAAATGGGAAAAAAATCATTCAAATCGGACATTTCCTTATGAAGTTACAAGCGTTTAACCACACAGCTGTTTAAAGAACAATATGAGAAATTAACCGTCAAAGTTTATGATTTCAGGCATTTCTCATGCAGAAACTATCTTTAAATCCTTAAAAAGTATTGTTTTAACATTGAAAATTGGGAAAATAACAGCATAGAATGATGTGCAGATATATAAAGGTTAGTTTAGTGCAATAAAAAAGATTTTTAAAAATTTGACATTCCAGCATGTTTTAGCCATTTTCTCTGAAACATGATTTGCGACGAGTGACTGGTGTGGCTCGTCTTTGCCACATATTTCAAAACTGACCAATCCGAACAGGACCAGAAATATGCATGTGCCTCACAAACACACGTTGTTCACCAAAATCCACCTTTTTGCGTATTGTACACTATCGTTTTGTGGGACCACAGCAATAATATCCAAGGGCTGTGGCTAAGTGGGAAGGTCCATCATATTTTTAATCATTTGCATTTTACCGGCACCCAATTAATACTCCTGGGTGGACACGGATAAATTTAATGCCTAACCAAAGAGTACAAAATGGTCAGGGTTTGAAATTTAAAGCCCATATGTCCAATTGTCTTAGAATGCATTCAGTCTATTCTGAATATTCTTCCATGAATATCAATATACTCGAGGTAGCAGACAAGGCACATCATTCATGATTGTCATTCTGGTTGTAATGCTCAAGTCACACTATCAATTCTTGTGTGACAAATGCCTATGATTTGCCCATATATGGGTGTGATACGACACCATCATGTCCATATATGTGCAAATACACATATTTGTCACAAAAAAACTTGACAAATGTAGACAAAGACTTCCTGTCAAACATTATTCTTATTTTTACTTACATCTCCTAATGATGTCATACTGCCCCTGGGTGTTGACATGGGACTGATCTGGTCACTGGATGGACCGTACCCGAACCCTGATTTTGGTACATGTTGCTTCAAGTCTTTTGTAGCTTTCTTGCTTGTAACAGGGGTGTGGTCAGGATTGGCAGAAGCAAGGCGTGGAATCTTTGAAGTTTGCTTATCATTCTTGACAGACGTTACAC
>NW_022698455.1:640949-690374 GCF_011630105.1 Anneissia japonica
CTATAGTTGTGCGATGCGTGTTATTTCTGTTATTGCATGGCTTTTCTTTTCCATCTATTATGATGAATTAAAGTATATCCATAAAGAAAACACAAAAAGCAATGTTGTTTGATTTTTGTCATTAATTGCCATCTACCATAATGGGGTTCAGATTCACATACTGAGTGCTGGGGGCTGACACTTAGCTACATCCATCCTGGTGCATCTCCCGAGCCATAACACAATGTGCAATCTCCAAAACAGAACCGCAAGCTCATTGGACATTATTCATTCCGCACAAGCAGCGCATACTGATGCAAAAGCCCACATTGTTCATCTTTATATTTTTTTTGTCTTTATAGCAATGTGCAGCCTCCACCACTCTGTCTAGTATACATTCATAATCATGTATATTTCAAAACTGACCAATCCAAACAGGACCAGAAATATGCATGTGCCTCACAAACACATGTTGTTCACCAAAATCCACCTTTTTGCGTATTGTACACTATCGTTTTGTGGGACCACAGCAATAATATCCAAGGGCTGCGGCTAAGTGGGAAGGTCCATCATATTTTTAATCATTTGCATTTTACCGGCATCCAATTAATACTCCTGGGTGGACACGGATAAATTTAGTGCCTAACCAAAGAGTACAAGCAAAATGGGCAGGGTTTGAAATTTGAAGCCCATATGTCCAATTGTCTTAGAATGCATTCAGTCTATTCCGAATATTCTTCCATGAATGTCAATATACTCGAGGTAGCAGACAAGGCACATCGTACATAATTGTCATTATGGTTGTAATGCTCAAGTCACACTATCAATTCTTGTGTGACAAATGCCTATGATTTGCCCATATATGGGTGTGATACGACACCATTATGTCCATATATGTGCAAATAAACATTTTTATCACAAAAAAACTTGACAAATGTAGACAAAGACTTCCTGTCAAACATTATTCTTATTTTTACTTACGTCTCCTAATGATGTCATACTGCCCCTGGGTGTTGACATGGGACTGATCTGGTCGCTGGGTGGACCGTACCCGAACCCTGATTTTGGTACATGTTGCTTCAAGTCTTTTGTAGCTTTCTTGCTTGTAACAGGGGTGTGGTCAGGATTGGCAGAAGCAAGGCGTGGAATCTTTGAAGTTTGCTTATCATTCTTGACAGACGTTACACTCTTGATGCTCTCGCGTGAAACCGCTCGTGGGATGCCTGACCGGGACACATTTTTAGCACCAACACCTGGAAAGAACGATTGACTTATATTTTTTTTATTTATATTATATTTTATACTATCCCTCTGATTAGATATTCTTATACAAAGCTAACAGAGTAACAAAGATTAATATGTGCAGGGAGTCATTTCCAAAGAGTAGGTGCTTCAGTAGCTGTGACTGAAATCACATAAATCAGAAGTGATGATGTTGGTCTACGAGTGTGAGAAACCTGAATGAACCAATGCCAATTTCTTATGAAGAACTTACCTAAAAAATAATGGAATCATCCAACCCAGGCTTGTACCTGTATAATGCTACAGTAACAGGCAAATTGAGGCCTGTCACATAACATACTCATCTGGGTCAAACGATTCCATTATTTTCGTGGGTAAGTTAAATTAGAAATCTGGCTTATATCGGTTCATCCAGGTGGGTATTCAGGAAATATACATTTAAATATTAATAAATAATAGTTAAAAAGATTTTCAAGGCTTGCTACTTTAATCTATGTTATTGCCATCACAATTTTTTATTACCGTTATAAACTACTAAATGCCTCTCTATGGCTGCTACTACAGTAGTTACAGACGATGCTCGAATGCAACTCACTATAATAATGCTTTGAGTTGGGTTGTTTTCCTACTTTTACCCTTACCTCCACCTTCATATATTACACACATAATATAATATTTTTTATAATATATCACCAATAACAGGGGCGGATCCAGAGATGTCCAAAAAGGGGGGGGGGCAAAAGTTTGGCCGATTGAGACAACACTGTCCTAGGGGTCCAGGAGCATGCTCCCATGAAATTTTTGTGTTCTAGACGCACGAAAATAACATTTGAGGCATTCTGGGCTATTATTTTTTTCTTTTTCTTTCTTTTTTTCTTTTCTTTCTTTTATTTACCTCCCAAAAAGAGGGGGGAGGGAGCTGGGCAGCATCCCCCTCCCCTTAAATCCGCCTCTGAATAATAATACACATACCCTGACTTTTAACAGACTCTGTGTCCGATTCTGGCATAAACTTTGTTAGCTTTGGCAATGCAGCTTTCTGGAAAGAAACACTAAGTTTGTAACATCACACTAATTTCAAAAGAAGTCAACATTATTTAGCAAAGTTATTTCCTGGTCTGATATTAGTGTTTCCAACTTTTTATGTATATGTGCAAAAAAATGTTGCTGTGTACAGTAATGGTATCAAATACTGTACAGCTTTTGTGAATTTGCTAGGCTTTTATGATGAGCACTTGTTAATAAATTGTCATTATTTGTTTGAGTTTCATATGGCTTACATATCTGTTGGCATATTATACATTACAATTAATTTCAACAAAACAAACACATTCATTTCTGTAATTTAGTCTTTCATGGTATTGTTCATTTTATGTTGTGAGCTCACTTGAATTAAAAAAAAAAATTAATAAAAATAATAAAATAAAGGCATGAATGTACAGCAAGCACAGGTTGTGATATAACCCCTGCACCCCCAAAAAAAAATTAAATATGTATCTGATATACAATTTTTCAGGTTTTAGATACTGGTGTTTATTGTATTTAACTGCCTTATATGTTAGATGGTTGTATATCTTATAAATTTTGTATTGCAAAGTTTTGTTTAAACCAGAAAAAACAAAATTAATCAACAATCAATAAAAAATATCTCATTACACTAATCAGATGATTATTAAAAGTAGATGATATTTCTAATGATATAATGATAAGCAATTAATTGCAAAGGGAAAATGCTCAAATTATTGCAAGCAGCAATCTACATGAATTGCACAAAGCTGGTTAAAAGTGTTATTCACAAAAAAATACAGACAATCTTACATTTGATATGCAATTCAAAACAAAATAGATTTAAACATAATGAAATCAATTTCATAAGACATACAAACACACACTTTATAGTCAACATGAAATGAAATTAACACTAAATTACTTGACGGAGCATGCAACAAAATATAATATGTGTTCGGCAGGGTATTTTTAATTGGTAAGACAATTTTGTTTTATGATGATTAGTGAGGGTGGACTCTAAGTTAATGTTATACAGTAAAAACTTGAATAGAAGCCCAATGGGCTTAATCTCAAGAAGAAGCCCATCTCGAACCGAAGTACCCTCTTTAGTTTGCAAAAGTAGCATCGAAAAGAAGCCTATAATATGGGCTTCTTTTCGCGATAGTACAGTACATACACTGTGCATGAATTTAAAAGAAGCAAAATAAATTGGTTTAAAAACAATAGGTGATTTATGCCTGTTAATACACTCCATGAATAGAGACTGATATTTGGCCCTGTTTATTGTTCTATAGTAGTAATTCCAAAATTTACAGTATTCATTTTGAAAAAAAGCCCCATCTCTACTTTACAAAAGTAGCCTCAAAAAGAAGCCTGTCTAGAAAAAAGATGCCAATCTCGAAAAATTGCCCATCTAAAGTTTGCAAAAAAAAGAAGCCCAGGACTTTTATTCGAGGTTTTACGGTATGCTGTGTATTATAAGTTTTTATAACCACTTTGTAAATATTCAAGAATTCCACATATTGTATTCTGTTGGGGTAAAGAAATAATCTGCCAATTGATAAGTGAGATACTGACCTGGATAAACTGACTAATTGTCATTGTTGCATAAAACGAACACTTCACGATAACAATAGAAGGGCATCCAAAAACCCCAGTGAATATATGTCCCAAAGAAAAAGTGGCAATTAGTCAGTTTATCCAGGTAAGAATATACAAAACAGACTTCACCATCCATGACATGACTTTATTAGGTGCATCATGGTTTCTTCCAGGTGAAACAACATATCACCTGAAGATGCCACAATATTGGTGAGAGCAGTGTATAATGACATTACGAAGCCACAGTAATAGAATAAAAACATTTCATAACAGAAAATCCTTAAGAGGACAACATCAGGCCCCCAAAAAAGTGGCCCTCCCCCCTTAATAAGGGTTTCCCCTGAATAGGGGTTGGATGTGGTGTTATACTTCCATTCTTTTTGTGGCCAAAAAAGTATCCCCTGGTGTCCCCTTAATAGGGGTGTCTCAGAAGAAGGGGTTCTACTGTAAACATTAGTTACTGTAGTATCTGTTTGAAAACCAGCAGTAGCAATGAGCAGAAAGCTAGCGAATAACCATTAAATGTTAGTGGATCGATGATGCGGGAAAAAGCTGAGAAAATTAGATTGCTTGATTTCAAGGTAAGTTATGATGATTTGAATTGTGGGGAAGGCTGCTCAGTAGGGTATGAAATACATTGGCTGGAGGAACATGCTAATATTGTTATGAGTTTTTTTTTTATTTGATGATGATTAAACAAAATATGTAATAATAATAATACATTTATAATAATAAAAATTGTAATGATATAATAATTTATTAACGATGTAACAACTTGAATATATCTCATTATATTAATTATAATGCTATAAAAGAGAAGAGAACTAAAAGTCTTGATCATATACAGTAGTCAAAAAATGCAACAGAAAGTCATTTATACAGTAATACAAATAAAAATATAATGACAATTTGCACAGCATGTGCATCAATCAAAACTAATATTCATGGTGCTTTTCAACAACAGTAGGAAAATAATGATGATGATGATGATGATGATGATGATGATGATGATAATTATGACAATAAAGATAATGACAATAAAGATAATGATATGATGACAGTGATTCATTTTATTAGCAATTACTTCTATAAAAGAGTTAAACAAGATTTTTTTTTTAAGACTCAGATATGTGTTTTTTTTACATAGAACAAAATTCAATGGAACTTAGAAATGCTTTAGAGATCTACTTAATTGTTAAAAATGTCTTTGTGTACAATACTATAGTATTTTGTTACAATGTCAAGAGAGCCCCTCTAGCCTACTTGAGAATTGTAATCATTGTTCTTTCTTTCCATGGCCTTGGGGGTGACTCATTTTAACACATTTAAACAAGGTGAGCATAGTGTAATTTTAGCATTCAGTGTTAACAGACAAGAAAACAATAGAGCATGGACCTATTAATAAGTCCTATTAATAGGTCCATGAAGAGAGTAACACTTGACAGATATCAATGCAAACCTCAGAATTAAGATCATTTTGGCTGGAATCTTCCGTTTCCTGCTGAGGGGTAACAAGTTATTTTTGTTTGTATTGTCATTAAAAATAGAAAATAAAAACATATTTCTCTAGGGCCATAATGTGATATTCTTTTCTATAATTTGTGTAATTTAGTGATATTTCAATTTAATATTAAACTTTAAATAGAAAATGGTCTTTTTTAATAAGATATATTAAAAATTGTTTATAAAATCATGTTTAATATGTATTTAAATTAAAATTTCAGGCTAATTAAAATAAAATAATGAAAACTACGTATGAAATGAAATGAAATATGAATAGAAATATTATCACATATACATAGATATCATACCTACTACTATCAAAAAAATTGTAATATAGAATTGTTCCTGTGGTGTGTGTATCTAGGAATATTAAAATTGGGGAATGAGCCTGATGGGGAGCATGGAGGGCTCGATGATTAGGTAAGGGGAAAACTAGTTGGCAAAATGTGGTAATACGAGGTGATTTTTAATTACTTGAGCTTTGAAATTTTCAAGTATGAGAGTGGGGGAGGGGGGGAACTCGGCTTTTTTGGGAAAAGCGTACACCTCCATGCACACCCCTAGATACACCACTGATTGTACCTCCAACTAATATCTCACAATCTCATCCACAGACATTACACCCATCCCAAACCCACATCCATTCAGCAATTTTTGATCTGTAACTTATTTTGTAACTTGTAATCTTACCTTAAGAACTTGTTTGGCAGGTTCCTCAGTTTCTGAGGCCGACACTGCCCACGAATCCTCTCCATTGGACATTCTGCCAAAAAAAAATTAGGTGTAAACCCTTAAAAATCATTCTATAACTGTCAATTACCAAATTTTCTTTGGGAAAAAAAGAAAAAAACAAAAACTGTTGTATGCCCATATATAGTCATGATGTGCCTACAATTATATAGCCATGATGTGATGTCATCATGACCATATTTAGGCATGTCACATGGTTTTGTCATAATAAAATTTGATAGCCTGGACAGCACTTAAAACACTTTTCGAATCCATGTGCATAATAATAATGTAGTGCTATCATAAGTTTCAACTTCACTTAGTCAAGAAATAAAAAAAAATCAGAGCAATTAAGAGTAAAGGCCAAATAAAACTAATTGCTAGTTTCACATTACCCCCACCATCAAGTTTGCTATTTTTCCAAAAAAACATTCATTTTTAAATAGACAATAAATACAATGACTATCTAAAGCTCTATCCACACTATCAAATTTTCTTTGACAAAAAAATGTGACATGCCCATATATAGTAATGCTATGCCTATATATGGTCATGGTGTGATGTCATCATGCCCATATATGGACATATCACACTTTTTTGTCACACAAAATTTGATAGTGTAGACAGAGCTTAAGAAGAGGTGGGAACAAAAATGGCAGAAACAAAGATTCATTTTACTTCTACTATAAAAAAAAAAACTATTTGTACTATGTACCAACCTGTTAACCATTAGTATATAGAATAGTAAAAAGCAAATAGTAAATACCCTCACCCAAAAAATAATTACAAATCCCGGACGTGAAATTAACAATTAATTTTATTTGGCCTAAAAGATGTTTATGTTATTGTACCATGTGACATCTGTAGAAGAAAATTTAGGGTGACCTAAAAATGAAAACGTAAATGCTTTAATATACCATGAAAAAAAACAACTTACTTATCTGCAGAGATTTCATCGTCTTCATCATCTACAAAATAAAATAATGATAATAATAAACAATAAAAATAGTCTCCGAGCATGTGTCTATGCCCGTACTGCCTTACCGTATTATGTTTACTAATAAAGTATCCACATGGGATTCGGTTATCAGGAAACGTGTGGCGTTGTATTTTTTTATGACTTTTGTACAGTAATAAGATGACACATGACCCATCATGCACCTCCACCGGATTTACCCTTTCTGCCATCTTTAATTGCCAGATCATAACATAGTGTCTTTGCCCCTGAGGGTCATAGACACAAAAACCACAATCATATAAAGCCGGACAAACACTGCATCATATGTACAACAATCCTATGCCTGTCGACCAGTCAATCCATCTCCTCTATATGTGAGTACTTGATGACCTAATGCTGTTTGTGGTAGTATGACAACATTATACACACACATACTGTTTATGTCAATAGATCTCGAAATGGGCATGCATAGTTCAAACTACCAAGTGGCCTATCACATCAGCCAAAAACCGTTGCGTGTGCTTGGCTTTAGAGAGAGAGAGCAGTACAGCACGGATAACACGGTTGACCATTTAGGTTAAGTTACTGATGAACAAACACACTGACTGTAACAAAGTACACAGTTAGTTATTTACCTCCATAATCCAATGCAGGTCCACCCAAAGCATAGCCAAAGTTATCCGAATCCACAGTACCTGAGCTGAACATACCAGTGCCTGGACGACTGGTACCACGAGACCGAGGCCTGTTGGATGCCTGGTATTCATCAATGAGATGTGAACAGCTGTAAATAATAGAAATTAAATACAAGATCCTTAAGATGGCTCTTGCCGTCAGGGTGATGTCACAACTGACTTTGACCCCATACTTATGTTTCTATGTTAATATTCAAATGGAAACATCCCAGTATCTGCATTATTGATTGGTTATGTAGCCATGATTTAAATCTACAAACTCGATTACCAGTAGAGGGGTACCTAATGCCAGAATGTGTTAAAGTCATTTCCTGTTACAGTGTATTTCTTATATGGTGGCTCCTTGTGGGCCAAATTTGGCCGGTGTGCAATTGCATTCTGGCCCACCATTAATTTCATCATAAACACTCCCAACACAAAAAGTGGTCATATTCCGATAGTCTTACCCGTGGTAGCCACCCATAATGGCATGGTCATTTGCTGTCCATCCTTTGTGATCTTTGATGTCAGTGCTGGCCTTGTGGTCAAGAAATAACCTCACCATACCTATCTGATCTGTTAGACAAGCCAACATCAAACCAGTTCTACACATTTAATGGAGAAAAAAGTAGACTATATTGTTTAAAGCACTTAAAATAAAATTTGAATAATCAATACCTATATACAATATTAAATAATTAATAATTTTATGAGAAAGACATTATTTAATATTAAACACATTATTCAAGTTATTATTTATAAATATAATTATAGATATAAAAATATTAATTATAAATATGTATATAAATAAATAAAATTATAAATATATAAATATGAATTATTTAAAATATTTAATTTACTTATTCTTCTTAATATTTATCAATGTACACTTTCTCTTTAATCACGTTGTTTAAAATTTAGATTACAATATCATTAATCTTAACATCTTCATTTTTCTTCACAATTGAATACAAACGAATCAATAATCATATCATATAAAAATAACACATTCCATATATCATTTATCATTTTTGTCATTGATTAAAATAAATTTTATATCAATCATCATCAAAATGTTATCATTTCAGCACCTGTTCTGATTGTCGACAGCGTTCACATCTGCATTTCGATGGAGCAATAGTTCAACCACCTCGTCATGTTTTTCATTTGTAGCAAGATGAAGGGGTGACCTGCCATCCTAAAAAGGAAATAAAAATGATTCTTTAATGATATATCCAGGTGTTAAACTAATCACCTTGAAAATAAACTTAATATCAATTTAAGTTATTATTAGCTTTTAATTGAAAGTGCGATAAAATATTATGTAATAAATGTAAAACCCTTAGAATATTCATTAAGTAGATCTAGAAGTTTGGTTATCACTTCAAAGATTGTCATAGTTAAAATCTGTAAACCAGAAAAAAACTGACTTGACATGATCTGTGTTTCATTGTAAATTATTAGTTAGAGAGCAGCTTAGCTCAGTCGGCTAATCTGGTGGTAGCCAAGTGTGTGTGCACTGAACCATGGAGACCTCTAGGTCCCCGGTTCAATTCCCATCACTGCCTCTCCTTATGTTTCAGCTAGAGGGCTGAAATACAAGTTACAATAGCATACCGTCTTTCGGATGAGACGTTTAAGCCGTTGGTCCCGTGTGCATTTATGGCCCATGTGCACGTTAAAGAGCGCAGTACACTCTTCGGAAAAGAGTAGAAGATTGTCTCCCGGTGTATTGCCCAATCACTACCAGAAGGACCCCACTGGAAATAAGTCTTCTTCTAGACTTTCATGGGCTATCCTTGGTGTTTACACCAAATAGATTCATGTCATGCCATATTACTTTCTATCCCCCTAATACACAGTTCGATTAGGGTGGATATGCAGGTTAAGATGTATACCATTGTATGATTTGTCATTTTAACTGTGCTTTGTTCTGCAAATATTGGCCATAATCTAAGAAATTGAATTAAAATTTAAACCTTTTCTTTTCAATGGTTTAATTTTCAGAAATTAACTAGATTTTCCCAAAGACAGTAAATCTTTAGAAGAAGATATATTTTTAAAATTCACATGATTTACAAAAAAGTACATCAAAATTACTTTATACTGATTATTCAATAATAAAATCAATTCCTGATGAAATTCTGACCTTATTTGATGCATTACTAAGGGCTCCGCTATCCAGTAATAGAGCTGCAATGCTCACACTGCCGGCTTTGCTAGCCAGATGGAGGGCGGTGTTACTGTCCTTGTCAACAAGATTAGGATCAGCTTTGTGTTTCAGTAGAATAACAACAATATCTTCGCAATCAGCTTGGACAGCCTGTTAAAAAAATACACAATAAAAAAAAATGTATAGTAATAACTGTGGAGAAGATGATTTGGAAAGGGTCTATTTGTACTTAATTGAGCCTTGGGGGAGAATTCTAGTCATGTTGAGGTTTGATTGAAGTTTGAAATATCTGATTTTGGAGTTTTTGCGTATAGTATGCAAAACCTCCGAAATCGGATGATTGATTAAAAGCTTTGCTCTCTCTCTCTCTATACATATAGAGAGAGAGCTTGTTTAATGGTACGCAGAAACTCTGAAATCGGAGGTTTGAATAAAAGTTTGAAAACTCCGATTTCGGAGTTTAGGTGAATAGTACGCAAAAACTCAGAAATCGGAGGGTTGATTAAAAATTTGCTCTCTCTGTATAGAGACACCTTGTTTAATAAATAATACGCAAAAAATCCGAAATCAGGATGTTTGTTTAAAAGTTTGAAAACTACAATTTTTTAGCAGATGTGAACACATGGTTGTCCTGCAATGTAAGTATTCAAAACAAATTTTGCTATTCTGTCCAGTAAAAAAAATCACATGCACAAGCAATGGACTTTTCTGGAGTGCCAATCAAACTTAACAACTGACCAATCGGAACAATGCCAGAAATATGTGTGTCCTACAAACACACATGTTGTCCCACGAACGCACATGTTTATATATATTATAGAGTAATACAGTGTTACGCCACGATACTATGTGATACTATTCCATTGCTATCGTTGCAAAATGCATTCAACAGGATGCCATTTTCTCCACTGACAAACCATTGCTCCCAATTTATAACGTAATTATTAAGATGTTGTATCTTACTTTTTCTCTGTAAATTGTAATTGATGATTAAATGTGTGTTCAATAACAAATATAATGCGAGCTTTTGGGTTTTTAGTACATTTTGATGGTAAAATATTAGATTTTAAAATGCCTATTCCAGAAAGCCTATGAAGTCATTCCGGCGATGCGAATGGTAACCAATGTCTGTTGACCACAGAGAGCACCAACTGGCGTCGTGACGACACGACTGTGGTACTCTATGTTATCTTTTGCGGGACCTTAGCAACAGTATCCAAGGGGCGGGTCCATTAAGTATAGAAACAGTAAATTTTATCACTATGCATTGTGTATACATCTGTCATCATTTTATCAATGTCATTATACACAATGATGGCTATAGTCATACCTTCATCAAAGGTGACCTGTTATGATTGTCACACAAATTTAGCTTCGCTTTATTTGACATCAAATGCGCCACAACATCCTTATGACCTTGACTACAAGCTAGATGCAGTGGAGTTCTGGGAAAAAAATAAAAACATAAATCATGTAATTATTGATATTTCTTTGTGATAAAACCATTTATTTTTCACTTTTGATCTGGTCACATCAGTTCCGATCATCAGGCACTGACTTGCATTTTAGTTTTATAAGCATTGAACAAATGGCTGGTGTTATAATGTGTCATGAATACCTACTTGACATATTTCCGAGCGGTATAGAAATGACTAGGAATCCCTCTTTAACATATAAAATATAAACACAGCTCATAATGTTGTAACACAACTCAAAACAAACTTTTATTCTGTATGAACTCCAACAAGAATCTGGTCTCAAAACAACACAATAACATTCACATAAACATGTGTTTCAAAAAGAGCTCCAGAAAGATAAAACCATCAGCTTATATAACCTAGCTGTACAACTCCAGAGCATTTTATATTGCCTAAGATCCCCATTGGTTACATTACATCATAATTAACCAATTAGGCTTATTTGCCTCTAAAGTACCCAAGAAGCTTTCAAATATTACTCTTTGATTTTACATGGTGTCATGTGTTCGTATAATTACAAATGTGGTTTACACTGTTTATTTGGTCAACTAAATGTTATTCTAGAATGTTCTATGTATTAAATATGTTAAAGTAAGGCAAGGAATGGTAATTTATTACAAATGTAATTTGAATAATCAATAAAATAATAATTTAATATGGATCCATAAATGCATACAAGCGCCGGGGCGATTATAACATCTTTGGAGGCTTCAGTGCAACACTTTGCACGCACCTATCTCACATATTTCCGTAGTTCAGTGGCCTATCATAGATCCTACGTCATCAAAGATTCTAAAGAAATGCTTGCGTCTTCATTGCTATTTATTCATTTTAACACTGTTTAAAATGTATTTAAAACCCTGTTTCTCAAAGTGTTTAGTTACGCACACAAACGCGGTAATATATACTCTTGATTACAGTAAGCGTCACGGTACTTATTCGAGAGCGTGCTCAGCGAAAATAAAACAGGATTGGTGCGGCGCTTATTTGAGAGTGGCACGTATTCAAGAATTTACGGTACACCATGTCATAATGCAGGGGTACGGTGGGTAAACATAAAAATGGGTTGGAGGGCCTTTCTCGTTGCAGATGTCCACAAAGTTAATGACAGGAATATAACATCACGATTAAAAACATAATTCATTAATAAAGGACAGAGAAAAGGTACATAGTCATAAGTACATTTTTTATTCATACAATTACATTATTATATCATAATTACCCAGTATTGCCAATACCTACCAGTTAGTTCCTACCCAGTGTCATACTATAAAGACAGTACAATCTTAGTCTAGGCCTAAGCCTAGGCCTAGTAGTATACTACTATTTATTACTACTACCTATTTCCATCAACATTCATAAATAAAAAAATATTTTTAACAAATTATAATCAAATTCATTTTAATGATTTTTCATGTATATATTGCAGGGAAATAATTATAGTATTATATCAACTCCATTGATTATTAATAACATACTCTTCAAAATGGGTTTCCTTCAGTAAACATTGTTGACATGCATCATTATCTAGTAATTTAGTTGATTCATTTATACAAGAACGCACCTATTTTCCTTGTCTAATTGATTGTAGTCGGCTGCCTTCTTTGCCAGCTGCTTCACCTTGTTTACATCTCCCAGCCAAGCGGCCTTGTGTAACTTCGGTAAATCCTTTTCTTTAACGTCATATCCTCCATTTTCTGCATTATTAGTGGCACCAAGGCTAGAAGAACTTGCCGACTTTTTAGAACTTTTTGATTTAAATATTTTCTTCATTTTGGAGCATTATAATTTTCGTTAAACAATCGATAATTTTCGTCAGTGCCTCACCTAAACTTTCAAACAGCGTCCCTGGCGATCTTCCGTAGCTTCCGATTTCATTCCAATAAGTTTGTTTAAAAATTCCAATTTATTTCCTCAAAAATACAAATATGAGTTATAGAGGGCGACATACTATAAAGTTAGAGGCACTCATGCGAAAAAGAAAACAAAAACACATGCTACTTCCAGCTCTGTGTTCTTCTTGTTCTACCTACAGAACAATATTGATTCGTAAAGTAGGTTAGTTTCATATAATATCTATAATTATAGCTAAATCTTCTTCATTTTTAGGACCTACTTAAATATTTGAAAGCATCGACCCTGATCTCAATTTTAAGCCTAAAATAGGCTAGGCTAGGCCTACCTTAATAAGCTTCTCTGCATATGGCTGGCTTGACACGGGAACGCGCAACCAGGCCCCATTCTGGCGTACAGATACCACACTGGTGTGCCAAACTAGTCTAGGCCTAGGTAAAACTATTTAATGCACTTTCGCATCCAGCTTCTAACAAAATTGTCAAACTGCTTAAAACATATTTGGTCCTCTTGAAGTTTATTAACTGTTAATTAAGGATGATAAAATGTTTTACATATTTATTATATATAAAATATCCATTTAATTTTGGAAAATATGGTTTTCTAATGAATCAATCAGCCCTCCCAGACAGCGGCGGCGCCAGTGGTAGGGAGGGGGGCCCCATCGGCCAAATCTCGTCGGGCAGTTGTACCAAAAAAAAAAAAAAAATAGGCCTAGTTTTCCCATCCCAGCCATTTCCAGCCATCTAGGACGTCCTAATTTTTTTTTTTAATCTCGTTTTGGGAGGAGGGGACACTTCCCTCCCATATCCACCCCGGCTCGGGCCTTTGGCCCTCGGCCTTCGGCCCTCAGATAACGCTGCGCGTTATAGTTACACCCATAATACTTAGCCCCCCACCCACTCGGACATCTTAGCCTCCCCCCTAAAATTATATCCTAGAGCCACCACTGCTCCCAGACTGTATAGTAAGGGCTGCACGGAGAATATATCCTCCTATATGTTGCCAAAAAATTAGGCTTTGACGTAATCTTAATATTTAACCAATGCAATTATGCAGCAATTAGGATTCCGCGCACCTATTTTACTAGCGATTTTCCATGCAAATTTGAGCTGATTTTTTAGGTATTCTCCTTGCAATTAAAATTAAGTTTCCTTAGAATTACAGAGACATTATATTTTTTTCCATGTTAGCCTACACACAGTGGTGGTGCCAGGATTTGCCCGATGGGGGGGTCCAAGGTCCCAGACGAAAAAAAGTTGGTGCGGTCGGGTGTCGCTCAAAATCCCTTGAAAGTGTTCCAGGGTGCCAAGGCCCTGAAAAATAGGACAATTTAGGGATTTTAAAGATTTGGTTCTCCCCTGCCTACACATTCTGTGTAGATATACTACCAGCATTTGACTTACTATTGAGTGAAATCAGGTTTTTTCAGATGCAGTATAATGTCGCAGACTACTTCATCAAACTTACCGAAGAGTAACCTGGTTGCCGTTTGTCAGATGACTTCAACTGATGACAAAGAAACCAACTTTAAGACTTGCGATGATCTGATTCACAGAGCTGCAGAAATGGGTGCTAAGGTAAGACTTACCGCATCCTATAAGATAAATTAACCTTCCTACAACTATTTGATCACACCTTCATGTACAGATCCATATTAAAGTTGTATACTACATCAATGAGTACAGAGACGTAAGCGCACCACCACCATGATGCAGAAATATTTAGGAGGCTTGCTTTATGACAGTAAAATAACACTGTGTATCGGCATGTTGACCTTTCTAGTTATTATAAACACAAGGCCAGTCGCATACGGTACCCATTATCTGTTTTATATATCATGAAATAGTGGGGAGCCGTATTAGTCTGAACTATATAAACAGTAAAGAGACAAGCAGCACTTTTAAGCCTACCAAATATTTTATAAGCTTTCATTCATGTAATGGAGGATGGATACTCTAAACAAACTAATAGTATGACTGGGGTGGATGCAGTTGGTGCGATCACAACTCCTCCATCGCCCCAGTTTGACCATACAAAACAATATTACTGGAATAGTTTTGAATATGCATAGCAGCTTTATGATCTTTAACCAGCATTATTATCATCTTCTACCGTCAACTTTTCGACCAAATACAATGAATTAATAGTTTCACGTTCCCGTCCTCATCAAATTTTGGAACTTCATGAAAAAAATTTACTATTAGCTATTTATAAAAAATTTATTTTATTTGGCCTTAAGGTGATTTACTATTTTTTGATTGGGTCACAAATAGAGTGATGGGTTTCAGTGAGAGGTTTCATGATTTGTGGCAATTTAAAGTTCATTTTAATATGCTTGGTGGTCTTTATAAATTATGATAGCAGGTACATATCTGAGTGGAGTTACTTGCAAACAATCCCGACTATATTCAGCATCCTCGAAAAGAACAAAACTGCAAAAGCAAAATAACTTTGGATCATTCCATTCTTGTAATAGGTGACATTTTTGCCAGAATGTTGTGATTATGTGGGTAATAACAGTGCAGAATCGGTAGATATGGCGATATCCCTAGACGGAAAACTTGTTTCCAGGTTCAAAAATTTAGCCAAAAAATGTAGCATGTGGCTTTCTTTGGGTGGAATTCATCTAAAGGTAAGTGAATAATTGTGTTATACTATATAGGGTATGTTTATGCATTGCTTACTTCATGTATTTATTAGAGAAAACATTTAATAGCAAAAAAACAAAACAAGAAAAACTGTAAATAGCCATTTAAGCACTGCAGTACTTATACAAAGTTTTTTAATCTTCAGTGCAGTACATATTTTCAGGGAAACGCTTATTCGAGAGTATTATTTGAGAGGGACGCTTATTATACAGGCGCTTCGGAAGCAATTTTTATTGGTCCAGCCAGATGCGACGATGCCCACCCACCCAACCACATCACATTGGTCCGTGATGGGGGAGGGGTCCAGATGGAAAACTATGTCCTTTTACAGGGCATTGTTTTCTTTGCCGGTATTACGCAAGAAAACATTACATTTACAGAGAAGATATTTCTACCAGTAAGGGGCCCAGACAAGCTTTTAGGTTTGACAAATCATGCAGAAAAATAGATTTTTTCAAGGTTTCTTTATTGCAGTTTTGCAGTCTCTCCAGAGACTTCCATATCACTGATCATCGTAAACTGATCATTGTGAGTATTTTGACAGATTATGATGGTCTGTAATTAACGAGATGCTTCTTCGTTAGTACATGAGTAGTAGGCCTACAAGATTTGTGCAATATTTAAAACAATGTCTATGTTTATATACAAAAGTACAATTTTGGCTTACAAAAGATATTGAGTATTATTTGTCAGTCAGACCACTTCCGGCGCCCTTGTTATACTCTGGCATTAACATTTTTTTTTTTAATGACAGGAAGTTAGTGAAAAAAATCGCATCAGCAATGCACATGTTATGATTAATAGCAATGGTGAGATTGCTGCAGTCTACAAGAAAACTCACTTGTTTGATGTTAATATACCCAAAGTTGTAACGCTCATGGAAACGGGCTATACCATTCCAGGACAAGGGATGGTTGAACCAGTTGTGACACCAGTTGGAAATGTTGGCTTGGCAGTTGTATCCTTCCATAAGTTACATATTAGAGGCACTCCTAGTACTGAATGTAATGTACTACTACCGTATTGAATGCTCTTTGATCTAGGTCTCAATATCATTAATTTTGGAGCTAAAATTTACCAGGAATTATCTGACTGGATACATGTTTTATTGAACATATTTTTCAGTTTATTTTTTTTTTACCTTTAAAATACATGGTACACAAAACAAAAAAAGAGTGTCTTTAAGACTGGGCACTCACACTGCCCCCGATGGTCATCGGCCGACGCGATTCTATGAGAATGTAACGCCATGACTTGCACGCAACAGATTGTTTGTTAATGATATGTTCAGACTGCCCTGACAATCTGCAGACGACGTCATTTAGTGTTCACATGCAGCACAGTTGGAGTCGAGTGCAGGAGGCTGTCCCGATTACCAGAAGACTCCTGTGACTTCCGGCAGACTTGGGACCCATCGCCCTGGGCTCCAGCCCCACACATACAGTTACTGGACCAGTAAGCCTCTGAATTCCCATTTGCTCCTGGCCACTAATTCACAATCTTTACAATTGTGACGTTAGTTTTTTTTTCCTTAGTGGGGCCTTATCAGTGCTATGACGTGCGTTTCCCAGAGCTCTCTATTGCTTTGGCTGAAAAAGGTGCTGATATACTAACATATCCATCAGCATTTACACAGACTACAGGAATGGCACACTGGGAGGTTAGTAAGAAAACACATAAAAATTAGGAGTGACTTTAAAGCAAGTCTCAAAAAACCATATACAATACTTCTTAGTACTGTTAACTTGAATGTATTGCTAGTTATATTACATATTTTAACATGTCATTCACTATACAGGTATTTAATTGTATTTTCTCTATTTATCTGCATTTGTTTTAGGTGTTAAATATGTTTCATTAATTTTTTTTCAGGTTCTTCTTCGGAGTCGTGCCATTGAAAATCAGTGCTATGTAGTGGCTGCTGCCCAGACTGGGAAGCATAATGATAAAAGAACATCCTATGGCCATGCCATGGTAAGCTAAGTACCTTAATATAAATAATTTCCGAGATAATTTGCCTTGATATTTTTTATGATTGGGATATTATTGAGCACCTGATTGTAAACAAGTCGTCAGACTTGTCTGGTGTGCACACCGAATAAACCCAAATCCACAGATTAAAGGCCTGTTTATACTTCAACGATAACAATAATGATAAAAAAAGCCAAAAAGCGATTGTTCATATAGAAAATAAAAGAGAATTTTTTACACTAGGACGATTTGATAACGATTTATCGTGTATATGATAACAAAATATTTTAACAAATCAAATCAGATGACATCATAATCATGGAAAAACGATAAAGTCGTTGCCAATACTATAATTTTAATGTTTTTCCATGGTTATGACGTCATCTGATTTGATTTGTCAAAATATATTATCAAATCGTTCTAGTGTAAAAACTTCTTATTTCTTTTATTTTCTATATGAACAATTGCTTTTTAGATTTTTTATCGTTATCGTTGAAGTATAAACAGGCATTAAGTAATATTAACTAGGTCACAACTCCAAATGTATTTCATTGGTAATAACATGCAGAACAAATGTATACAATTCTTATTATGATACTTTTGTAAATTCCAGATAGTAGATCCATGGGGAACAGTCCTGGCATGCTGCCGTGAAGGCACCGATGTGTGTGTAGCAAATATTGACCTCAATTACCTCCAGAGTGTAAGGCAAAGGATGCCAATTTGGAATCATAGACGGCACGATATCTATGGACATGTTTTGTTCAACGATGGAAAATGATCAACTGCAGATGCTAGGAGTTTTGAAGACAGATCCGTTTTCCCGATTAATAAATACATTTTCATTTTATATAACACACATTACAAATTTACTAAACTATTTAAGGGAAATCATCAAATAAAATATTAATTTTTGGAAAATGATCAACAGATTTGTTTTCCAATGAATAATTTTATAACACATTAGGGGAATGTGGTAAATTATCGAACAAAATATTAATTGAAGAATCTATTGGACATGAAGGACTTCCATATATAATTTGAGGAAAGCATTTTTAGCTTCAATGAGGAGCTCTAGAAACACTCAGCTGATTGATTAATAGATCTTTTTTTTAGCTCTACTGCCTCTATTATACTGCCCTCATGAGGCTGATTGATTAATAGTTGATTAATAGATCGTTTTTAGACCTACTGCCTCTATTATACTATCTTCATTGGAGATTACGAAAACTTGTTTGGTAACATTGCTTTACAACAGCAAATTTAATTGTCTCAAACTTAGCTGATGCTAAAGAATGTGTTTATAAAGCTCATTACAAAGTTATTCAAGTATAACATGGTCTTCCTACTTTTCATATTTTTGAGATTTTGTAAAATTATTGTACATGTGCACATAATATTAGCAGATGAGGTGTATTTATATATATATGGAATAGAATATTAAAATAAAAATCAAGCAAAATGTTTTCTTCTTTTTTTTTTTAATAACAAAATCTCTTTATTTACATATCAAAATTGTATTAGCCTGTATCAACACTTGATAGATTTTTTTCCAACCATATTTATAGAGGGTGACCCTTCGAACATATCCTAGAAGGTCAGCTGATGTCAGGGGCCTTCTTAAATAAATGAAATAAAGTGATGCTTTATCAGCTGAGGCTCAAGGGAGTGGAGATGTTTTTTTCAGTCATTAGAAAAAATCCTGTACTGTCTCAGAATATGAACCCTGAGATTGGAAGGCAAGTATGTCAACCACCAGCTACATCACCACTACAATAGACAGCTCTATTTCCAAAACAATATTCAGTATTGTTAATAAATAGTTTTACACATTTTCGTAATTGATACACATATACTCATATGAGAAGAAATGTGAATCCATAGGTGTATCCATTATCAGAATACATATGACAGGAGAATGTTTGATGTTGCAAAATTTTGGTTTTGTCGCTCTTTTCTTATTTCAGCTTCATTTAACTAGTAGTTGGATTATTTAATCTGAAAAAGTAAAAAAAAAATCCAAATTATATTATCAAACTAATGAATCATGTTGGTGACAAAAGTCCAAAGTTGACAAGAAAATCTTGATAACTTACTGTGTATTTATCCCATTTCTTTTCTGGGTCATATATTTCCCATCGACTTGCGGGAAATATATGCTTGTTTCGTTCATACCAGCTTCTTAAAACGACTTTACCAGCATGAGACTGAGAAGAATATAGGGAAAAAAAATTGTTACACATAACACAAAAATATTTGACAGGTTTAGACAATCAGGGTGGGAGAAGCTGTAGCTAATTTTGATTAGATGACTAAAAGCTTCATTAAGGCTAACAATGTTAAAACTCCTTATCTAGCGGGTAACTTCAGACTAGAAGACTGCCTTAACTGCTTAGTGTTGCTTCTTACTACTGAGCAAACATACACTATCTGACTATTTTGTTTTTGTTAATTACATAGTGACTTTAGGTTATGAAGACCTTTGTCCTCTCTGGTTATTGGGTTCAGAAGATTAAGTTTTGCTGCCATATTATTGGCACAGTAGCAGGCAACCCCACCAGGTATCCAATTATACTCCTGGGTGGAGAGAAGCAATGCAGCAAAGTGCCTTGCTCAAGGACACAAGCAAAGGTCATAACAAGGGATTGAAACTCGACCTTGAGTTTGGGAAGCCAAATTGTGCCAAACTGCTTTCACAAAATCTGTTTTGGTCAAGTATGACTGAAACTAGCATGCACTATCTGTTTAGTATGACCACTGAAGAAAAAACTTAAACTTAATATTTAGCTCAGTACCAATAGTATTTTGCTTAGACTTGTTCGGGGGTGAACTTTACCTGAAGTTAATACTATAAAACAATGATACCATGTAAATGCACATACCTCATCTTTTTCAACTCTGGAATCTGACACCAATCGTATATCCTCATGAACATCAAAATTAAATAGTGGACCTGAAAGACAAATTTAAAATAAATAATAGGGCTAAGCATGGGAAGGAAATTTCAGATCACAAGTGACCTAGTGCAAATTCTGTTAACGCTGATTGAATGATGTTAATGAATAAAAAGAATGAAAAAGAAAATTTTGATCATATTACTGATCTTACAACATACCACTTTTTCCTCTTGCTTTTGTCACGATGAAATCATAAAATGTTGCATGCTGAAATAAAACAATAAATATCACTTATATATTTCACATTTAACAGCAATAAATAATTCATGATGTGATGTCGTCATGACCATTATTTAGGCAAATAAACTTGATAGACAGGGCTTAGGCTTATTAGGTTTATTCACTAGACTTTCTTGACATGGAAATGTGGCAATATTTGAGATAGCTTACATGTGGTAGAATCAAGTCTTCTTTTACATACATCAATGCCTCAACTGTACAAGCTCTAAAAGAAATTAAATGGAACAAAAAGAAATTAAATAACACAAAAACAACACAATTATATATTAATTTGTAATTAAATAAACTCCCCAAATTTGCTTTAAAAAAAATGCAAAGTGTCACAGATTTCAGGACCGCAATTGAGCCACTGCAGTTTCCTGTATAATTTTTTCAAATTTTATTTTCCTTAAACAAGTACGATGATCCTCAGAGAGGTCTGTACTCGCCAAATAAGAAGATATTGAAAAGAGTTTAAAGTGATAAAAAATTCTTACCTCAATTCACTAAATTCTTTCTTCAGATTTTCTAGGCATTTCATTAAGAATCTTTGCATGGTGTCACCTTTTTTCATCTAGAAAAAAAAAAAATGTTTCAAAAATAAAATATCGTAACTCCTTGAATAAGCGTCGCTGTGCTTATAAAATTTTGGAGGCTTCAGTGCGGCGCTCAATTTGGTAAGTCTATCTTTGGCCCTACATCACCGTAAATAAACGTTTATAAAGATATGTTTGTGTCTTCATTGTGTTATTCATTTGAACACTGTATACAGTAGAAAACCTTATTTACATACGGGACGGTATGAGAGGCGATCGTAAAAATCATTCTTACGTAAAATCGGGCATGCGTGAAATTCCTATATAGGCTTGGCTAGGTTAGGCCTGGACTGCAATTTTGTTGGATCGGGAGACAAAACACTGATTTGCGCTCAAAAGAAATTCAAAATAATGATCGTAATAATGTACATACTTGTCAATGTGTATACAAACTTTTTTTCTCACTTTCTCAGGCAATAATATATAATTTATCTTCTAGCCTACAAAAGAACGCTGCCCCATGGGCGCTGCAACAGGGTAGGTAACGCCACAGCGCTTTTCACTCGATCCATGTACTGTGTGGTGTCAAGTAAAAAATACCCTGGAAACCAGGGGTTCACAACTTATTTTTAAACGGGGGGGGGGGGGGGGGGGCAACAACATCTTCAGAATTAAATAGATAAGCAAGTGCACTTATTTTAATACACTACGCATTGAAATTTAAAAATTTAGTGGCAAAACGGGGGCACATGCTTCCCCTATTGGATCCGCGTCTGTATGTATTGTTTAAGGAAGCAAGTGTGGCCATGTTTGAATGCTGTCTATATAAAATAATATGAAATTGGATAAAACATTATGGTTACCTTTGTTTGCCTCCGATGTCCAGATCCATCCCAATAGCTGTATGTGATCTCAATTTCTTCCTCTAAAAAATAATAAATCAACAGTTCAATAAATAAGAACTATATAATCAGGAATAGAGATGGTTGGTGGTTAAGGTGCTCATCTTCTAACCTCTGGGTTGTGAGTTCAAATCTGATAAAAAGACATGGATTTTTTTACAATTTAAAATAAACCTAATTCTCTAATTAGACCTAGTTTGCAGGGCATCTATTAAACACAAGTTGTTTCATTTCCAATTGGTGAGTACACTTGCTAGAAGTGAAATCATCATCATCTGCTCGCTTAATCATCGTCTGTAGACAATAGCATTTACACCCTCATTGATCAGATTCCACCCGTTCCTATCTGTGGCCAGCTCCCTAACTTGTATCAGCTGTCTCCATATTAAAGTTTTAGATCTATTGTATCCATGTACCTTTTGGTCTGTCTCTGGGTCTTTTTACTTTTTTAAGTAAGTATAAATATTATCAACCTACCTTAGTTTTTTTGACATTGATATAAGAGCAAGAGGTATGATCCGTGAGTTAAAAAGATATTGTATACATTTTAGCATTAACTTACGCTTTATCTTCTCCTGCTTGGTTTCCCATTCCTGCCGCAATTCCTCTCGCAATTTGTTCTCCTCTTCCTGGAAAATACAAATATACAATTGAATTAGAATTATTGAATAGAAATTTGGGAAAGGGAGAGTGTGTGAAAACTTGGAGTGTGAGCAGCTACTGTAGTGTTCATGTGCATATCTGTGGTATTTATTTATGGATGTTTATATATATATTGCACAGTTACCTCTCGATCTCGGTCAGGTAGAAAACTTGTGTCTACATCCGGATTTTTCCCTACACCTTTTTTCTTCACTTCAACTGAAAGTGAAACAAAGAATGATGTGAAACATAGTCAGAAATATAAAATCTGGATAGTTGCTTGGGTTTGTTGGGGTCAGTGGCGTATCTAGAAGTCTTGAAAGTGGGCCTGATGGGGGCACGAAGATGAAGTGGGGGAGCGGCTCAATGATTAGTGGGGGGCTCGATGATCAGTTCGCAAAATAAGGTGATTTTAGGTAATTTTTAACTACTTGACTGTGATTTGGGGGGGGCGACTGGGGGACACAAGTAATTTTGGGAGGGGGAGGCGCGTGCACAAATTCTGTTGAATAATACCACTAAGGACAGTCAATGAGAGACAGAGATATGGTGGTAACATTGTGAGAGAGCCTAGAATGATGGTACTTTTAGCAAAATATTTTTCTGTCAGATTTTTGTTTGTAAGACTCAACAATTTTTATCAGACATTTATGAAATAGTATATCGTCCAAATTCTAACAACCAGGGACATGATGGGTTTGAACAGATATATCAGGAACAAGCATACATTATTAAGCCCTGTCCTCACTATCAAATGTGACATGCCTAAATATGGTCATGATGACATCACATTATGACCATATATAGGCACATCATACTATACTGTATATTGGCATACAACAGTTTTTTGTCAAAGAAAATTTAATAGTCTGGACAGGGTTTGATCATTGTCATTTGAATTTGACACTATATTACCGTATGCAATGAATGTTTATAACTGCAATGGGAAGAATATTTTCATGAGTTTAATGGAACACTCAATCTTTCAACAAATGAAAATATTCTTTCCATTACGCGAATAAAAAACATTCATTAGTTTATAACACACTTAAAATAGATTCTTGTCATTTGATATTTTAAGAAAAAAAATCTACCTTATTTCTGAATAGAACAGTACAACATCTTTTTAACTAATGAAAAGATTGTATTAGGTTGAGGCATGCAATGGAGCGAAATGGACAGAACAAAAAATGCCCAGTGGACCTAAATTTCCATGATGAGACACAAAATTCACCAATCAAATGACAAGGATCTATTTAGGTGTGTTATAATATCTGATGGTGTATGTACACAGTTAGATATTACTCACATTCTTCATGATCTTCATCCTCCTCTTCATCATCCATTGCGAATGACAATGTCACGTTACCTTTTGTCTTTGACTTATGCTTTTTCTTATCCTTCTTACTGCTGTCTCCAAACCTGCAAAGGATAAGTTCTAATTATTAAAATTTATTTACAGTAATTTAAGATTGAGACTGCTATTCGTAAGCCAATCACGATGTTATTATTTTACCGCAGATATAACCTTCCTAGCCTCGAGCGGTCACTGATTAGTTACAAAGAGGTTGATATGTGCAAAAAGCTGAAACAAAAGCTACAAAAGTATGACACCACAAAGAGAGAGCATTTTTTCTCTTGGTCCCCTTTTCAATTCCCATCGTTGCTCTCCTTGTATTTCAGCTAGAGGCCTGAATGCAAGTTACGATAGCGCAATGTCTTTGAGATGAGACGTTTAATCTGTTGGTCCCGTGTACATTATGGCCCATGTGCACACGCAGTACACTCTTCGCAAAAGTGTAGGGGATTGTGTCCCGGTGTACTGCAAAAGGACACTACTGGAAATAAGTCTTCTTCAGACTTTTGTGGGTTATCCTTGGTACCGAATAAATCTATCCCAAAGAGTATTGTCACTACTAGGTGATCTATCCCAAAGAGTATTGTCACTACTAGGTGATCTATCCCAAAGAGTATTGTCACTACTAGGTGGTCCCTCTAAATGCATTATTCATCCGATATTACAATTTGGTATATCTGAATACCAGATCCTATCAGATACAGTACCCATTTATAAATGCTTAAATGAAGACAGAAAAGATAATATTCCTTCAGTGCCTATCATTTACATAATATTTTCATACTGTACTAACTTCTTGGGTTCTGCTTTAGCAAGTTCTTTCTCTCGTTCCTTGATGAGGTCTTCTCGTTTAGCTTTCATTTCATCTAGGGTCACTAAACCTGTTAATTTATACAAAATATTTTAAAAGTGTTAAAATATCACTGTAACATCGCTAAACATTAAAAGCGGTGCAAACAAAATACTATGAATTTTGTTTGCACCGCTTTTAACGTTTAGCGACGTTACAATCACTAAATAAATAAAAAGAAAAAAAAAATAAATATATAAATAAATAAATTTAAATATGTTAGTGTACTACACAAACAATTACAATAGTTTTCTTAACTTGTAATATAAATCAGGGGCAAATGTTAAGGAAGTATTATACACAATGTAATAATTATCCCTAAAAAGTGTTTCCACCAAAGCAATTAGCATAAAACACTATATTGACAAATAAGTTTATATAAACTTAAAAAACATAACATCAACCTTATTTTAAATGTCTATATATTATATATATTTCAGTATTTTTATAGTTTAGGCCCTATACTAAGATTATTTAATTGGTTAAATGGGGTTTGGAGAGCCACTTAAAACTTCAAGATTACCCAGTCTTTAAGAATGATGATGATAATTCATTTTTTTACACTTTCAATGTTCATGTTCAAACTTTAACTCACCTACAGTGCTACACTTAAGCTGTTGCTCCACTGCGTCGTAGTGAGATGAAAATTTTGTCCCAATAGACGCAAATTTAACATCCTGTAAATAAAAAAACTGATAATACTCTACATGCACTACAAAGAAGCATACACATCATGGAATTTTTTCTTTTTTAATCTCTGTTTACAAGCAGGATGATTTAACTTCTTGATTGGTGTAATGACTCAGTCAAAGTTGAAATTGTCTAGGGGCCTACAGTGCATAAACATGTTTACCTACATTATTATTAGGCTTAGGCCTAGGGGTCTAGACCTAATATAAAAACATACACACAGTGTCACGGCCAGAAAGAATATTTTTTTGTATTTCTAAAGAAATAGGCCTAGGCTAGTTCCATTTTTTCTTTAGCTCTTTACAACATCCTGTCCCAGTATTGATAGATGTATAGAATAATACATTACAGTATACAAATTTGATTGCGTATTAAACCTCATTTATCCTAGTAGGTCTAGGCCCTAGGCCAAGTTCAATTAGCCAAGCTCCATTTCATCCACACCGCCAGATGAGCTTTTTCTAGTATCGTGCGATAGCGCACCTACCCTACTACAGTCTACGGTGGCCTAGCCCAGAAAATAGAAATATCAAGAAAAATGCTTTAATTACACTCTCAATCTTTTGTTTCTTCTTTTCAATCTCTTCTTTCTGCTTCTCTCTCCTCTTCATAAGCTGTCTTACTCGACCATCTTCCCTTAATCCACCTCTATATTCTGTCATTTTAAACGTTTAATTGACGCGTGGGCCGTGGGTGCCAGTCAATTCGAGCGGATGCTAGTTTGAGCGGATGCTAGTTCGAGCGGATGCTAGTTCGAGCGGATGCATTTAGCGCGAATTACAACAAGGGCGGATTTATCGTCGCCCTATTTTTGTATTTGTTTGTTTTAAGGAAGTATATGGTTAGCCGTCGGGGCCATAATGAGAACGCGTTAATTTTGTTTTAACGGCGTTAAAACTTATTTTAACGGCGTTAAATCTTATTTTAACGAAGTTAAAATCTTATTTTAACGCGTTAAAACTTATTTTAACGCCGTTAAAACTCAATTTTAACGGCGCTTTTTTAAATCATTTTAACGGCGCTTTTTTAAAACTTCATAATAACGCCGTTAGAATTATAATTTTAACGGCGCTTTTTTAAATTATCGATTTAACGCAATTTAACGAAAGTTAACGCAATTTTGATATCGACTTCATTGATGTTGCATGCAAACAAATCACGCAAAACTCTTTTCGATTGTCGGCGTTGCCCGCTTTATTAAATTACCTGATTTGTAAGTTTGTCCGTTTCCTTGTTTTATCTGAATTAACTGCAACAGTTTCATGCTCGGCCTAGACTGCTAGCTTCTACGGTACGGCAGGCCTAAGCCATGGACCTATAAGATCCATGCCTTAATTTTATAAAAATGCATAGAGACTCACTCATCCCCCTCAAGTTTAATTCTGCCGTATTCTCTTCCGGAACTCCTTCCAACAGATGATTTATGGTTCCATTTAGTAGCTGTTGCAGCGCTTGCAAATTTTCTGCATTCATTTTTTAGTCTTGGGGTGGGTGTGAGGAATAAAAAATGGGGCAATCTATGACTTTCAATCGTTCCCGCGCGCGTAATTGCGCTTTAATTCCTCATCTAAAGCCTGTTTTTGATTGTTAACGTGTGTTGAGTTGCGTTAACTTTCGTTAAATCGCGTTAATTCGATTTTTAAAACGCCGTTAAAACAGATTAAAAAACGCCGTTAAAATTATATTTCAACGGCGTTATTATAAAGCGCCGTTAAAATGATTTAAAAAAGCGCCGTTAAAAAGTGAGTTTTAACGGCGTTAAAATAAGTTTTAACGGCGTTAAAATAGAGCAAAAAAGCGCCGTTAAAATAGAGTAAAAAAACGCCGTTAAAAATCTTATTTTAACGGCGTTAAAATAAGTTTTAGAGCGTTAAAATAAGATTTAACGCCCTTCTCATTATGGCCCCGATGGCTAACCATAGAAGTGGATATATTTACGTGGCCGTAAACAAACCAGTAAACGATATATTTACGTAAATGAAACAACACATGCGCAGTCATACTTTAATGAACTTGCATTATCGGTCACGTAAATTTATCGATTCACGGTTTTAATATAATGGTATTGGTAGAATTCAAGGTTTTGTCTCCTTACAAAAACACACAGGGACGTATACGGGGGAGTGGGGGTGGGGGGCGTGGGAGCCGCGGCTTACACCCCCCCACTTTGTACCACAGTGTTAAAATTTTAAAGCTTGTTCTTGCTAGCCAATACAAATTCTTTCCAAGGAAACCTGTACGGTTTCTCTTTAACTTAAAGTTTTTTCTTGCTTGTTCTACTTTGCATTTGTCGGTAAATCGTGCGTAGCACTGGCGATGTAGCCAGCGTTATAGATGTCACTAATCCTATCAGTACTGACGACTAACGCCTAGGCATACTTCATTGTCCAATCCGAGGGAGCCTAGGCCTGCGGCAGCAGGGGTAGGCCTACAGCAGTTAGGCCTAGTCCCTCTTTAGGCTAGACGAGCCTAGACGGTTGGAAGCGACGATCGAATAAAAACGGTTAAGCAAGCCAAGGACTTCCCTAACTTCCATTCCTCAGTATTAAAATCCTTCCATTGATGGGCAGTGTCTAAAACTTTCTTCCAGCTTATCTCTGAAAAGATTGTAACCTTTACGTATGCAGTTGGCTCAACATGAATTAAACAGGAGCCAGTGAGCTTCTATGACGGCCTAGGCTCGGACATGACAGGTTGTTGTTTGTTGTTATTTCTCGACGTCATCAACGAATACATTCATTATTCACCATCAACTAAACTAAAAAAAAAAAAAAAAAAAAAAAAAAAAAAAACAGGAAAGGAAAGAAAAAAAAATAGAAATCGAACCCACGACCTTAAAAAAATTAAATTAAAAAAAAAATTTAAAAAAAAACTTGCCCCGTGTGGGAATCGAACCCACGATCGCTGGGTTTACTACCCCTGATCCAGCATGACTAAACGGAGGGAGGTAAACCGCGGCCCCTAAACCATAAATGCGATAAACCTAGTACCACACCAAGTACCAGTTAGTCAACTCTGATCTTACTAGAAAAAATTCTTCGTATATATACACTGTAGGTTAATATTACGCATGGTCATAGTGTCAAAAAATTGGGCAGTGTGCCAAGAGGGTTTAATTTTTGTCTAAAAATGTAGAATTAAATTTATAATCGATTTTTGATTGTTACCATCTCCATAACTTACGCACTTTTTTTTAAATAGACAAAAATGTTTGAAAAATTCAATATGCAAATTAGAAAAAAATAGACCAATCATGTTACGGGAAACCTATGGTTGTGTGTTCGATTCCCACACAAACCAATCTTTTTTTTTTAAGGCAGTCTAGTTGATGGTGGATAATGAATAGCAAACCTGGTGGTTGTGTGTTCGATTCCCACACGAACCAATTTTTTTTTTTTTTTTTTAAGGCAGTTTAGTTGATGGTGTTTTTTTTTTTTTTTTTTAAGGCTAGGGCCTTCAGACCAAGAAGAACCATTTCGTATTTTTTGGAGCTTTTTTGACTTGTCAATATGTATGGCTGATAATTTTACGTTATTTTGTCAGGTCGAGGTAGTGATTTCACTTTATTTGACAATAGACTGATATTATTTCAAGAAAGTCGTGTACTTGCAAAAAGACTAAATTAATCATTGTTTTAAGTTTGAATATCGTGTTTTCTTCTTTTTCTTCTTTCTTAAGTTTCCTTTTGTTTCTATGTTTCATTTTCTGTTTTAGTCTCTCCTTTTCTTTCTTATGCTTCCTTTCCATTCCATTTCTTTCTTATGTCTTTTTTCTTATTCTTTTCCTTTTCTGTCTTACGATTTTCATTTGTTTTCCTTTTATCTTTTTCTTTCCCTTTTTCTTTCTTATGTTGTAGTGAAAATCAGGGCCCCCGTGACCTTTTTCAGGGACCAACGCTTCTCTATTGATTTAGCATCACTAGATAAAATAAAATGAACGGGCGGGCGGGGAAACCTCCAGAAAAAGGGCGGAACGTCCTTTAAAGTCGGATAAGCTTCTCTTAGCAAACCTTAGCATATGATCATATTTTTTTTCGACAGTGTGCAATCCAATTGTTCATTTAGATTAGAATGACTTTGTTCTTTTTTTTTGTATTTGTAAACCCCAAATATAGTGCAAATATTTATAAGATTGTGTCCCCTCACTCACAGTTATGAATTTTCCTATCTGTTTTCCATTTTTTTCTTTCGGTTTATGAAATACCCATTCGGTGACCATCATTAGATTTTTGCTAATTAAAGCTTGATTTCCACTCCTTTGCATATTTCCCTGCGATATACAACATTTTTAACACTTTAAATTTATTATTTGCCGTATTAAGCAACATGGTAGGCCCAAAAAGTAAAAATAAAGCAACATTTTTTTCTTCTGAAATTTCCATTTTTCGTGGCGGTGGGTGTGCTAATTGGCCAAATATAAATTTGTTTTATTCGAATCATCATTTTAAAGGGCGGCATGTCCGCTAAACAAGGTACAAAAAAGTTTGCCATATCTACGACCATTTGTGGCCGAGTTAAATTGTGGCCAAGTTGACTTGCGGCCGAGTTGACTGTAGCCGAACTTTTTGTGGCCGAGTTGACTTGTGGCCGAATTGACTGTGGCGCAGCACACTACTATTTTGAGATAAAATTTAATAAACAGCAATTATGTAGGCGAAATCGAATGTAAACTCAGACTTAACTATTTTGAACTAAATGTAATAACGGTAATTATTGTAGGCGAAACCGAATGTAAACGCAGATTTAACAACCACTATAAATATTTCATGAAGAGATTCAGGACACGGATGAGATATTTATACTGAGTACATTTTACATTGTACGTTATATTATTAATTAAGGTCAGAAATGGCTTACAGAAAATAATTCAATAACCATATGTCGTATAATGGCCTTAACAGCAGTGAATAGGTAGATTCAAGCAACATATGCAACATAATCGATTATTATTAATGTAATTTTTTTATTAATTATATATAAATTCATAAATTCATTATTATTACTTTTTATTGTTAAATCATTGCTATTAAAATATTATTATTGCTATTTAATTGTGCATATTGTTAGATATAGGCTGACGTTACTACAATAACTCAAATTACTAGAACAATTCTAATACAGTATTTGTTTATTGACATTTTTGTAAACCTTGAATGATACAGATAATTATGAAATAAAAAGTTGATTGACACTTGAATTTCACGTTGACTTTTAATGTTGCCTGTAGCCTATGACAGTGTGGTGGTGATGATTGTTAATTGAAGTACAGCATAATAATGGTTACAAAACAATTTAATTAAACAATATAGAAATGCCAAAATCCTCTGATTCCCTTCGGAGACTGGGTATATTTGTTTAAAAAAAAACAAAAAAAAAAGCCACAGGTCTTTCTTGTTTTTAATTACATATACATGATAAGCCTACATAGAAATACTGTACTGTATACGCAATAACAAATACAAAACACAAATATTGAAGTGTTGCATGACCATTGTGAAATGTACCACCTCTTTTCATCACCGGGGTGGCGCCAGGATTTGCCCGAGGGGGAGGGGCGAGGTCCCCGACGGTGGGGGGCCTGATTCCACCGACGAGGTCTTAGACTTGTGGGCGTGGTCGAGCTTCCATTAAAAGGTTTTGAAAGTGGTCCAGGGGCGATTTTATAAAAATACCAAAGTCGAAACAGTCACATTCAAATATTTAGGAGTCATGTTTAGCTCTTCTGCGTCATGGAATAAAGCTTTAGAAAACAACAGCACACAAGCAAAAAAGGCATTGTTTTCTTTGAAACCAATTTTACATAGATATGGAACACTCCCGATTAGTATTTTAAACAGAATTTTTGATACTCAAATTCTACCTATACTATTGTATGGAAGTGAAATCTGGGGAATATTTAATAATATTGATATTATTGAGCAAACACACCTGTTATTTATCAGATATATAATTAGGGTTAGGAAAACTGCTTCAAAACATGCTATTATGGCCGAAGTTGGAAGATTTCCTTTAAGCTTATCATGTTCTATTAATGCTATAAAGTTTTGGTTACGTTTAATTAATGAAATTGATCCGAACAGTATATTAGCACAATGTTATTCTTTTCAATTAAGACAAGCGGAAAGAAATGAAATTTGTTGGACACATTATGTTAAAAATATTTTAAATTCAATTGGCTTTGGTAATGATTGGCTTTCTTAAAATGTCCTTAATAAAACATCATTTATTTACAATCTTACGCTAAAAGACATAGAACGTCAAATTATCATTGAAAACATAAATTCTTCCTCAAGACTTAAATATTTTTCTTCTTTTAAAACTAACCTATATTGCGAGAATTATTTATCGTTAGTTCTTGATTTTAAAAAGAGAAGCCTGTTTTCTAGACTAAGACTAGGAATTCTTGACCTTAAAATTGAAAAAGGAAGATGGTCAAACACACAAAAAGAACAACAAATCTGTAAATTATGCAATTTAATAAGACGAATTTAATTTTATTTTAATTTGTCCACTATATAAACATTTAAGAAACCGTTTAATACCTAATTACTATTTATGACATCCTAATGATTTTAAGTTTAAGAAACTAATGTCAACAAAGAAACAATCACTTTTGTTTAAATTAGCTCATTTTGTACAATTTGCATATAAGATAAGAAAAGAAAATATATAATATGCAGTGAATTTATGTATTTTTGGGCCAATGGCCTTTATATACTGAATAAACTACATTGAACATTGAACATTATACATATGCCTACTATAATAACACATAGGCCCAAACGTGATTTTCAACAACCTTAAATACGTTGAAGTCCAGGCCAGGTCTTTCAAGATACAGAAATGTGATATTGTGTGATATTGTATGGTTCAGTTTGGTTTTTATCATTTTGGAAGCTCTATAAAGTTTTGATTTAATACTACAGCACTACTAGTTAATAATAATAATTATTATTATGATGACAATGATGAGGATGACGATGGTGATAATAGATAATAATATTAGTAATATTAAAAAGTGAAGAAAATTGTGCTAAAGGCGAAAAAGTAAGTTGTGATTTGTTGATAACAAATATTACGGTATAGTTAAAGCCTAGTAAGCTATAGTTAGGCCTAAGTTGTTTTGATATTAAGTAGATCCCTGATAAAAGATTATGAAAAATTTGTTTGACTTTTTTTGACTATATAATGGTGATGTAATGACGATGAATTTTACTATATTATAAAAGTGTTATTTTCGGCCATCTAGAGGTACTATTTCCTCAAATTTTCGCACCTCAGCCCCAACCATGGTGGGGCTGAGGTGGTTGTGAAATCACGGCTTTGAAGTATATAAAGTACATACTCAAAAGCAATATTTATCTTCTATGGTACATCACACATATTAAAGAACTCTATGGTTGCCGAAAATTCCTGATAAATTATCATGAGAAATTTGTTGGCGCTTCATTTTGAGTATAATTATGTTATCAATGTCGTTGCCAGCTGTTGGGATAGTTGGACATTCCCACACAATTTTTCTATTGGGTCCACAAAGAATGGGTGTACATTTTCAAATTATGCTGTTTTAGCACAAAATGAGTCCTGATTTTGAAAAATGGGTCAAGATTTCTCATATTTTGCGTAAAATGGGTCAACTTTTAAGAAAATGGGTACATATTTTTCATATTTTTGCGTAAAATGGGTCCACTTTTAAGAAAATGAGTCCATATTATTTTAATTAACGCGTAAAGTGGGTCCACACTGATATTTCCCGCATTGTTTGAAAATCCTAGCTACAACATTGTATGTACGGTGATGTGATGATGAAGTTTTTAGGATCTGGTTTTCACATTCCCATTTTTCGTGATTATGACTATTTTGGATAAAGAATGTTTTGAGCAGTGGTAGATTCAAGGTCTCCCCCTCCCCCTAATTTTTTTTAATGAAAAAAAATATTGCCCCAAATCCAAATTTAAGTCTGAAAATGTAATTTCCGGTCATCTAGAGGTGCCCTTAATCATAAATTTTCTTACCCACCCAACCATGGTTGGGCTGAGGTGGGTGGTTACCCAATCTGTAAAAGTCCCTCCCTGGAGTCACCTCTATTGAATTCCTGGATCCACCACTGCTGAGTTTTATATTATTGTTAGGCTTACTAATATTATTTATGATGCGTTTATTGCAATTTTCACTTTATCATTTCAGAACAGCCCTAAAAACTTTCAAAGTGCACTACTTTCCAGGGGACTTCTCCCCTGGACTCCCCACGGGGTCCTACGTACTTTGCATAACGGCTCCCCCCCCCCCCTTTCAAAATCCTGGCTACGTCCCTGAGACGGTTGGTAACTATGTTATGACCAATAGGAATTGAGAATTACTAACTCGCAAAATAAGATGATTTTAGGTGATTTTTAACTACTTGCAATTGATTGAAAGCCTGAGCCCCGGCCGAATGCAAATTGTTAGCTCAAAATAGGAAATAAAGTAATTCGTAGGCCTACACAACTCGCACAGGCTGTTGTTCGCACAAGTGAATTTTTCTCCGCTCGAACTAGCATCCGCTCGAATAAATTCCACTCGAAACCGCTCTAATCCGCTCGAACTGGCATTCGCTCGAAGTGGCATCCGCTCTAATTGACTGGTTCCCATTGAGGCTTGCCCTATACAACGGGTGGGGGAGGGGGGTACGAAACGAGTAAAGAATAACACACAATCTACCCAACGAATGAATGGTGGTGGTAATAAGTGAACTATATGCGGCTCAGATCGGTGCCAATTTTAATTGGACACGTTCCCATGAGTCGCATCAGCGGGATAATAATCTACAGTATCCCCTACTAGGCCTAGACTTTAACATTATCAATATACGGACATAAATAATTATACTAGAATATTACAAATTAAAGTTAATACAAATCATGAAAACATTAACATTTCCAATATTATGTGGCAGTAAGGCCTATGTGAAAATTATGAAAATACTTGAAAATAAAAAATAAATTAAAAACTTAAAATCCTACGAAAAGCATGACAAAACAATAACAATAAAAGCTAAAATAGGATTATTAATAAAATAATAATATTTTTGGCATTAATTCTTAATGCCTGTATTAATGATGTTTTGTCTTCTTTATTTATGGTCAACTTTTTCATTGACCCAATTTTTGCGTAATTTATAATCTTATACAGTGCACCTTCCAATTCGAGACCCCTCTAATTCCTAGACCCCTCCAATTCAAGACCACTTTTCAAAGAACCAAATAAACAATCTTCATTCTTTAAACACAAAACTAACCCTCTATTTGGAGACCGAACCTCGAGACCACCCCATTTCAGGTTCCATAGGTGGTCTCGAATTGGATGGTCAACTGTGTATTACAATGTTACATGTATTTTTTACAACTGTATGTTACCATGTAGGCCTACTGTACCGGTAACTATTTTTGTTGCGATAATATCGGTTGTCTCATTTTCCATTTGGAACTATCCCGGTAGTCAGGGGATTATAGTGTTTTATTATGAATACCATATGATTGAGTTATTGACAAATGATGCTTTACATATTCTTATGCTGGTCTCTCATAATATATTTCTGTAAGTTTTCAAAATGAATTGCGATATAAGGAATGCGTCTCTGGTGCTCCTATATTCGTTCTGTAATGTTATTTCATTGTAATATCTTATTTTTTATAATACTTGAAAAAGAAAATAGAAACATAAATTACCGTAGTTATTTTATCTTACTATAATTTATTCCTAATACTTTGGCATTTATTTGATAGTAACTATTCAACTTCAAGACAACAATTGACCAGATTATCAATCTTTTACAAGTTTAAAGACTTTAAACACTATACACTAAAATGCAATGGCGTATCTAGGGGTGCATGCCCCCCCCCCACCGTCGTCACCCCATCATCCCGCCCCATTTTAATACGCCTATATACACTACTACTAAAATTACCCAGCTAACAAATTTACATTAATGTTACAGTTATCGTTACAGTTAAAAACGTTTTTGAAGAACCATAAAGACGTATTTATAACGTAATTTCTGTCTAAATAACGTTGCAAGCGTTGCTGAGACGTTGTGTTTAATTAACTTTGTGCCTAACCACAACGTTTATAACACGTTTGTAAATGTTAATAACGTTTTCGTTTTCTCGGGACTGTCAGAGTCACACCAACCAGTATGTCACTCGAAATTGTGAATAATAATTATACCGTATTTATTCAAATAAACCCCCGGGACCTTCATTGTTGAGAAGAGTTTTTGAGGGGCGTTGATTCGAGTCAGGCGTTTATTTGTTTTGGTGTAAAATGGATACACAGCGGTATATACTCAAATATACACCCCTTAATTTCACTGTAATGTGGAACTCAACATCACATAATTACAGTGGCGTATCTAGAAGTCTTGAATTGGAGGGGGCTGATGGGGGCCTGTCATTCGTGACAGCAAGGGGGGGACTCAATGATCAGTTGAGGGATGCTAATTCGCAAAATATGGTGATTTTAGGTGATTTTTAACTACTTGACCGTGATTTTTTTTTAGGAGGGCGACTGGGGGCCCGACGCCCTCCCCTAGATACGCCACCGCATAATTACCGTCAAAATTTATTACGTGATCATAAAAATATACTGATCCCAACCAGGTTAGAAAAAATGTAATTCTAGCGGAGTAAAACATTAATAGAATATGTTGAGGATGAGTTGCTTCCATCATAATTGTTTACAGTAAATTTTGGGGGCGTTTATTCGGGGAAGAAATAGACGCCTCGCGGGGAGTTTATTCGACTCGGGAGGCCATTATTCAGAGCGGGGAGTTTATTCAAATAAATACGGTAATATGTCTATACTATAATAATATCTAATTATTAATTACAACTTACTTATTACTGTTTTTGATAAGCTCAAAATACCTATAATTCAAGAATAACTTTAAAAACGCAAAATTATCGAATTACTTAGGTTTCAAAATCTTAATCTATTATTTTTAATCAAATCTTTAAAAATTAATTTATTAGAAACTGCTAACGCCACACTATCGCACTTGTTTGAGTACAAATGTATGAAGCATGTAACAAATCTTGGTACTATGGTAGTAATAATACTGCTGTTGATGATGGATGTAGTCACAATGTTGTTGTTTATCTTGTTGTTAATGACAATGGTAATTATGATAATGGGGACAGTGAACGCAAAAAATGATGATGATGGTGATGATTGATAATGACATTGATGGTAATGCTGCTGATGATAATTATGCTGGCGATGGCAGTGAAGACGGAGGTGGCAAAAATAATATTACGACGATGATGGTAATGCCGATAATAGATAATAGTTAGCATAAACCATATCAAAACAAAAAACACACATCACAGAAACTCAGCAAATTTTACACCCAAAAATTACAAACTTTGTTGTCCAAGTGACAAATCAATTAGCGAAGTGATGTGTAGTCTTTTTTTCGTGGGAGTTTTTTAATTTTTTTTTTAAATTTATGTTACTTTTTGGTTCAGTCAAGTATAACTGTCTCATGCCCTAGCTAAACCAGTATCAATAGTAACGGCACACAACTCAGTTTATATGTCTATTCTGAACAGAACATCTCAAAATCCATTATTTCTTCCTTACGCATTCTGTCCTCAGCCACAATGAACCATTGGCCTGCGCAAGGTGTCACCCTGAAAATCCCTCAACTTCTAATAATGCATCCATCCCATCCTTTACATAAACCTATACAAAAAAATCCACTCATTTATTTTTAAACGTTAAAATTATATGATCCCTTCCGTACAAAAATCAATGCATAAATAAATCTATAAAATATACTGGCTTTACACCCATTCTTTACTCTGGCTACCATAATTGTGTCTTAAGCTTGTCAAAAAAAATAATATAATGCCGCTGGTATAATGCCCAAGTATATTACGGTTCGAGTAACTTTTTGTGAACTGCCTGGGATCATTTTCCCAAATTCATGACAAGGTGTTGATGAGTTTAAGTCCTAACTGCGTTCCCTATGCCGAGTACGGTGTTGGCTGCTCCGATACCAGTTTTACTGTCTGCAAATAGAAATATTGTGATTTCAGTTATCATAATGAAATAATAAATTATGCCTTAACTTTATAGCAGTGAAACTAATCATACAACACATACTAAAATCCGTCTCGGAATACACCCCCACTCCCCCCCCCCCACCGTGGCGTATCTAAGAGTCTTGAAATGGGGGTGGGACGATGGTGAAGCTGGGGGATCGATGATTAGGTGAGGGGAAGCTAGCTCACAAAATAATGTGATTTTTTAACTATTCGTTAACGTACTCACAGCCCGTTGGCTTAGGTCGTTCTATTTGCCAATAGTTGAAGCCTTCCTTGGCTTTGGTGTTGTATGAAGTCCGTAGCATGTTCGATCTATGTGTAGGTCTATGTGATTTACTTCGTTGATTATCGTATGTACCAGGCAAGGCGCCATCCAATTTGTTCACGAGGATGTCAGTAAATGTGTGGTCCTCTAGGCGTGAAAAAGAGCCGTTGTCGTTGTACTGGAACGTTGCTACCCATTGGTCATGTGGTACACTGGCAGGGGCCGATCCTGTGATTCAAATTCGAACAAAGCATGAATAAATATTTAGGGATAATTATTTAATTAATATATAATACAGGAGATATACTATACTAATCTATACTATACTACTACTATTAAACTATACTATATCTAATGTGTGTCCTATTATTTGTTTGTATGATTTAAATATAATATTTATTTATATGTTTTTTGACAAATTTTCATAATGTAACATCCAATCTGAAAGTTTGATTAAAGATAATGACTTTGGTGTTGAAGATAATATGACTTTGGTGTTCTAAATATTTAATTAATATATAATACAGGCAACTATATCTAATGTGTGTCCTACTATTTGTTTGTATGATTTAAATATAATATTCATTTATATGTTTTTTTGACAAATTGTAATAATGTAACATCCAATCTAAAAGTTTAATTAAAGATAATATGACTTCGGTGTTCTTTAAAAACATCTTTTCTCTGCACTTGGAGGGCATCGTATACCGTAACGCAGGTTGTATAAATGAGTAAATTGTGTAGAAAGAAGTTATTAAACCATATCCAAGTAATAGTGTAGGCCTAAATTTGATTCTAAAGATTTGTTTACGTTTTAGGAGAGCGGTAAACAAAACATTACCTGCACGATTTATCACTTTCCCAGACGGCATTGCGACTTGAACAGTGGTACACTGAATTAAGTTGACAAAATGAAAACCATATAATGATGAACGTTAACATAGAAATATATGGTACTCTGTCTGTGGTACTGAATATATCAAAGTAATTAATTTGTTCGTCTATCCGTCTGTTCGTCCGTCCGTTCGGTTGTTCGTTTGTTTGTTTTTTTTCGTTCTTTCATTCGCTCGTTTATTCCTTCATTCATTAATGTATTCGTTAGTTCGTTTCTTTCATTCATTCATTCATTTACTCATTTAGGTAGATGAGCAAATCACTGATTTATTTTGAATGTTAATGGTTTTTTGCCAGATTTTAATACAGACAGATTAACTCCAACTTATCAATAGACCTATTCAACATTGGCTATGAAATGGAACGCATTGTCAATCAGATTAAATACATTTAAAAGAATAACTGATCTGCAGTGCAGTGCCATTATACTACATTATTTAAAGGTTTTGTATTTGTGTCGGGGCCGCGGACATGTTATAATTGTTTTATTCTATATAAATATTGATTTCCTTGCTTACGTGTCTCTTCGACCAACTGAATCTAATTATGTTTGCATTTGCTTTAATCAAATAAACGAAACGAAACAATAAGATGAGACGACGGTTGACAATAAGATGGGGTTCATTAACAATAAATGAGATATAATGACAAGTACCGCATACCAAGCATTATGCAACGAAGCCACATAGACGGTCATTATATTGAATGAAGGATATAAAGATTACGATCAATACAGTACGAAAGACTGCTCACAGCCGATGGTCTAAAAAACTGAATTCATCACATTTTGAAAAGACACGATATGCAAAATAAAACTAAAAAGAACAAATATATTGTCATATATGTATATAGTTGGATAATTCTGTTGGCCAACTTTTACTATTAGGTTGTAATGCTTATGTTTTTTGGGTTTTTTTTAAAAAGTTTTATGTTGTTACTAATAAGCCGGAATTCGCTGGTACAACTGTGAGGAGAGTGTGACGTAAATAAATGAATTAATTAAACTAAACGTTTTATACATAATCCTATTGAATGCAATATAGCTTATCGTTCACTTATCGCGTATCATTGAGTCTGAATATTGAATGTATTTTATTTACCTTCAATTTCATGTTAGTCCAGTGGTCTGTCTGAGCTTGAGGAAGACGAACGGGATCATGCTTTGACCAGAAGGTCATTCTAAAAGATATGTAGATAAAACAAAAAATAACATTATCATTTGCACTGCTGTTTTTAACTTCATAAAAAATTGCTATTAAACATTTATGAATACTGGTACTGCCGTCCTGGTGGTACATAAGAAAAATTCTTCAAACATAATATATCAGGCCGGCTAGTGGAGTGAACAAGCGTCCCTTCCAGATTAATACCGTGGGCCTATATAATGTCAACCTATACTACGTTAATTTATCACCATTATACACGTCATAAAATAGAGTTTGAGCAGATATTGGACCTGTTAAGCCACTACTGGTAAGGCGATTTGATTACAATGGGCGTCTAGCCTACTTAAGAATTAAGATAGTGAAGACATCATACGGTAGATTCCATCGAAGGATTAGCGTGGAATATAATTAGTTATTACTACCGTTATATTTTCCATCATAGTCCGTTATGACAACTACGGTATTACCATTTTCGCACCAACATTAAACACACTCAATTACATTGTTCCGTTGTACTTTAGTCACTAACAATTTTACATTATGATTATACATATTAAGTGTCATGTTTGTTGCTGAAATAGACGCCATGTTTAGAGTATGCCTATTATTATATATTTAAAACATTCTGGCGTTATAATATGTTCTTACGGATATAAACTTAGGAAGCCTTACTTTTCAGTTCCAATAATTTCGACGTAGGCTAATACGGTACTTATTGTGGTTCGACCATGTTCGACCATGTTCTCAGGTTCGTAACTTATGGTTTGTAACATAATAACGCCAAGCCTAAACCAGGCTATAAAGAGTACTTTTATTTTATGAAGTTAAAAAACAGAAATAGTATTTATTCACTACAAAGTATGCCTAACTGTCTTAATACGATTTTATAATAATATAACTTATAAGATTAAGAGTTTTCTGAGCCTTACTTACGAAGATTTTCTTGTGCTGTACGGTTTCGGAACGTTCGTCTTCGCCATAATGGCCCACTCCAATTCCTCTTTTGTAGCTTGTTGTGTGACGAGCCTACCGCCGCTATATTCACAAAATAAACAAGAGGGTAATCGTAAGCTTCTTTGCAGTCATGGTAACGTTTCATGGGGATCTTTTGATGCGGATAGGAGTGAAAGGTGGACCAGAGGCGACTAATAAATGCCATAAATATGTTCAGATACCTCTGTTTATACGCGCGGAACTTATTTACTATTGTGATGTCAGTGCGCTCCGAACCAAATTTAACTATTTTCATTAATTAATTTATCTTAAGTGTTCTATATTGCAATTGCAATCATAGTTTATACCAATATATATCTGGGTTTCTATGGTCTTTTGAAGCTCTGGTCTCTAATTAGAATACTAAAGACAAAAGACATTTCTTTATTTGTGACCACAGAAAAGTTGTCTTTAATTTAAGATGGTCTATAAATGGAGGGGTCTTTAATGGACCTTTCCGCTAAGCCCCGCCCCTTGGATATTGTTGCTAAGGTCCCACAAAGCGATAGTGTTAAAACATAGGCAAACACGTTCGTTTGTGGGACAACACGTGTGTTTGTGAGACGCGCGCGTATTCCTAGCTCTGTTCTTATTAGTCAGTTGTTAAGTTTGATTGACACTCCTGAAAGGTCTATTAGAGGAAGACCTGTGATAATTAAATAATGGTGAACAGATTGGCAACATAAAAACAAATATTGATATTGATTTTTTTTCTAATTAGTTTTAATCATCATTTAAATGTTTCATTTCACATTAATTAACAGTAACAAGACCTTAAATTGGTAATCAAAATAAATGTCATGAATATGTTTTGTGTTGATCTTTTTTTTGTTTTTTGTTTTTTGTTTTTGTTTTCTTTTGTTTTGTGTTCATACTGTATTAACTTTGTTAGGACTATATTTTGTTACAACTACAGTTAAACAGAAAAAGAATATTGTTTGGATATGTCTAATTATATTGCGTGTTGTCACAAATGCTCTTTGAAACCTATCAATTATTGGGCACGCGGCAAGTGCTACATTATTAATAGTCATTTAAACATTTTATTTAATATAATTTTTAATTGCTTCAGTGCGTTGCTTGACCCTTGTGACCTGTAATAAAATTTAATGTAATCTTCCATTTTGAAGTTGTAAATTTGTTGTCAATGGTAACATTTTGTACAGATTTGGTTGATTGGTTTTCTTCACCAGTCATTTGTCAAGGCGCTCAATAACTGCGCATGCGTAGAAACCTTGTAAAGTTATGTAGAACATTGAAAGCTTTCACAGATCAAGAAAGAAAGGTTCGATGGCAAAACTGTGACAAATACGCACAATAGACCTATATTTTACAACGGATGACTGATCATATAAAATGCATGACTTTTTTTTTCCCGACCCTTTTGGTTATTTATCGTAGTAATATTTTACACTAGCCTACTTGTTGTTAAGGAAATATCGGTTATACCTATAGGCCTACATGTAAATCAAGCGGAATCACCTGTCTAATTTTGCTCGACATCCGTATCTTAATTGCTTTAATGATGCTTATCTTATATAAAAGAAAAATAGCTAAAAGTCAGTAAGACCCGATTAACACGTCATAACTGCAACCAGAGAGAGGCTCTTAACTGTGATTGGGTTTGTCGTGTTTCTGACACAAAGGATTTTTTTTGCTTTCAATTGGTAGGAATCTTAAACTTGTTTGCTTTTTACCTGACCCAAAGTAAATGATTGCTTAAGATAGAAACTCCCAGTGCTCGACATGCATGTATGGCATCCAACCAACCAGTTCTTTTGACTTTCGATGGTGGCGAATTTACTTAACAACGCAATATTGATGGGTTTATACCGTAACAGCAGACGTTGGAAATTTACCGTACCGTTCATATCCATTACTCTTCCAACTTCGGGAGTTAAGCTAACATCAAGTACACAATGATTTATATAGCCTCTGTTTGGAATATATCGCGTTACTACCAATGGATTATCTAATATAAATTTGGTTGCCTGAACTTCTAATATTATAATGTATTTGTGTGGATTAATAATGTGCGTCTTCAATAAGTTTGGGCACCATGATTAAATCGTATACATCTCAACAAGGAGGTAGAGCTCATGGAGAGTTTTCTAAGGTCATTAACGAGGTTGACCCATTTGACATCGACAACTTTAGCAGGGACAGTAGACGAGCGAGTATGCTAAACACTATTAAATTAATGGGAGGCCCAGGGGTAAGCAATGGTAAACGGGCTTCATTTCAGTCTCCATCTGGATCTCGTAGGGGTAGCTTAGCATCGACGTCCTCTTCAAAGAGGGGGAGTCTTAGAAAGGGAAGTATTGGTTTTTCCAACATAAAAGAGGAACCAGACGACGGCGTTTTTTACTCTGAATCATCACAGAACAACCGACTGCAAGATTTAGGAGTTGATTCCAATAATAACTTTACACCCAATAACAAAATTAAAGGACGCTCATACGTGATGGCCTTGAATGATGATAATTTATCAATTTCCGAATCTACTGAACTTAACAAAGACAAACGCAGGGGATCAGTATTAATTAAAATTAACGAAGCTTTAGGCGTCGAACCTACATCAGATGGCCAACTTCGCTCCATCAACGCACGAAGAGGATCGTGGATGCATAAACTGAGGGGTACTTTGCAATCCCAAGTATCAGAGGATAAACCGAAGTCTCGGAATGGGAGACGAGGCTCAACCATGTCTCGATTACAAGATGTGGTCTTAGATGTAAAAGGAATTTCAGGATCGAGAAGAACATCGCTTAAGTCGAGTGCGTCTGGAGGTTTCTTAGCAACTGGACAAGGTGGCGCACAGAGCGCACTCAAGTTGCACTTCCAGCTCAAGAAGTTACGTCAACGAAACAGAGTGAGTTGGGTTTTTACCACCACCACGATGATGATGTCATCAACGTCATCATCATTATTATCATCATATTCATTATCATCATCATTTTGATCATCATATTCATCATCATCCTCACCATCATCATCACAATCATTATCAATTATCTCCATCATTTTAGTCATCTCAATCATCATCATAATCAGCATCCTCATCCACACAATCATCAATATCATCATTATTATCATCCTTGTTCTTTGATATCAGAATCATCATTAACATCGCCGAACTTCATCATCATCGTCGTCATCATCATCATCATCATCATCATCATCATCATCATCATCATCATCATCATCATAAACATTAAGACTCAAAGCAAACATCACCCTTCATATTCCCAAAGGACGAAGTATATATCTTGAATCTGAGAACAAATTGTATTGTAGTCTCGGTTTTTTACTATAATAAAAACTTTGTGACATGACATGAGAAATGCGTCTGGGTGGATTAGAACCATTGAGCTTGAAGGTGAACGTTAGTATATATATTATAACTTGCAAAATATATATTGGTTTATATGCCATATATAGAAATTAGTGTTTTTGGCTTATGGTCTAAGTAGCGTATCTAGGGGTGTGTGTACAATGACATCTTACACCTTACCCCTCCTCCGTTCGCTCAAGTCGTTAAAAATCACCTTATTTTGCGAGGTAGTTCTCCTCACTTGATCATCGAGCCCCATACACTTTACTCCGCCTCCCCTATTATCCCAAATTTCAAGACACACCACTGGTTGGTCGTACTTCCGAGCTTATTTTAATTGGGCCTTAATGGCCATCGAAGTGATTTTTAAGTGCATCGACATGATTGTATAACCATTAACAATCTCCTATAAGTAATCTTTCACTTATTATTGATTGTTTACTGAATAAGCAAGTCTTATTTATCGATATCTGATCAGCTGTATAAATTTATTCGTGAATCGTCTTCCATTCCAATCACAAATATAACTTTGTCCATTAATAATAATAATCTGTCCATTAACACTCCACCAACAAAAAAATCATTACAATGAGGTGACAGGCCGTGAAGTTACCATTGTGACGATTTATGCGCTTGTAATGGTTCGCCCTGACCCAGCTCCAACATCAAAGGAAAAACAAATATATTCAGCAATGTTATGATGTTTGTTATATATTAGATTTCAAGTACTAGTAATGGCCGTGCTTAAAATGTGGATTCGTTGAATGATCCTATCAATACTTTCACAAACACTGACGTAGAAATAGCTTATGGTTGGAATTTTATTTGAAAAAAAGTCTTTCGTTTGACAAAAAAAAAGAAGAAGAGAAAGAAAAAGTGGAAGTTAACAAATTTAGTGATAAAAATCACGAGACATTATTGTATATTAAAATGTACCGTTTCTTCCTCTGAATAGGCTCATACATTTTCTCTCATTTTAAAAATATTTCTATCACTTGTTGGGCCTAATCATTCGAGTTTATTTCGTCAAGCCTACAGTATGTTGTTCTATAACACTTTGATTTTGTACTTGTATTAAGCCTTTACGATTCCGTATTATTTTTATTTTATGACATTATGGCAAAATAAACGTTATTTAATTGATCACACATTTATCTAACAGGTTTAAGTTACTGAGGATAATTTTTTTTACTTCTGGTCTCCTTTTTTTTGCTTTTTACTTTCTCATCAATCGATCATGGCCTCTATCCATTAAACAGATATAAGCATAAAAAGCTTTTAGTTAATGTTTAAATTACTATCTGTTACTTCACATTCTGGAAAAATATGAACATGAGTATTAATATAAATTTAAAATATATTTCTACCGTTATCTTAACTTTAACACAGGTTAAGATGCAATTACAATAACGAATTGACTGAGGAATATAATTTCTTTATCATAATTTAAGGCATACACGCAATCAATTCATTGGGTAACCAGGGCAAAATGTAAACAAAGAAATGGAATGCAGATCGCGCACGCCATGGATTAAGAAACGTCAGCGCAAACGAAAGTTTTCAAATAAACCATGATGCACAGCGATACGACTGCCACTTTATTTATTTTTATTTTTTAATATTTCATCAAACACCCAATATTGTGTAAAAACATGAAATATTATTATGATAAGCAATGGAATTGTTTAATAATAATAATATTTTCACTTAATTCTTTCTTGTTCTTCTGCTGTACAGGGGTTAGTCTTTCTGTTGCTAATATCCGTATTAGAATAAACAATGTGTAGGTTAACTCCATAAATTTATAAAGAAAGATAAGATTCTCTCATTAAAAACTGTTAAAACATAGCTTATTAAAAATGGTAAACTTAGGCAGCCAGTTTTTGTACTAAAATAATGTAAGGAGCCTGTTGTTGACAAATAACTTAATTTAATTATCGTAAGCCAATTGTGCACAGTGTATGTTTGACTGCTCTCGCCTCCGACTATGTGAGTTCGAGTGTCCTTTTCCTAAAAAAATAATGTCTTCAGAATCGGTATATAAAAATACAATGTGTCAAACTATTACGTTTTTGTAATAAAGAAGAGATGTGCAACAGGTGGTTGTTATTAAAGTTTTATCACACAGATATTTAGATGCCAAATAAAGACTAAATATGATTTATAGAGACTTCGCTTTCACACGCTATACGTTATTAGGCTCGTCGGTTCATTGCCAGGTTTATGCCACCGGGAATCGATGTAATCCTGCTGTACAATTTCCCAATGGAATTAAATCATTTATGTCATCCGAGACAAATTTAAGTTTAACATAAAGGCTTTTTGTTTTTCTTGAGCGAAGAGAAAATAGAGAAAACGACCCCAGAAGTTTTGTATAAATAAAAAAGAAATAGGCCATACAGAATTTATCTTGGTCATTGTTGCAGGAGAGACGATTGCTTTCACTTTTGATATTGGCCAATTTCTGCAAATAGGAAGAAATTGCGGTCATAAAGTTTATATTTACTGTGCAATGTTTCTATAAAATGAACTTGATGATACCACAGAAGAGAAATGCCAGTATATATCAGTAAATGAATAATGTAATAAACGATCGGTGGTGATGTTAATGATCATTAATCATGATGACGCTGATGTGATGATGATGGTGATGGTGATGATGATGATGATGATGATAATGTTGACGGCGACGACATCAATGATGAAGATGGTGATAATAAACTTTATTATTATTATTATTATTATTATTATTATTATTATTATTATTATTATTATTATTATTATTATTATCATTACCATACCTTACTACCTCGATGATACAACTAATTTTCATTTTATCTTACAGGAGAAGCGGTTGCGCAAATTTCGATCATCAGCAAAGATAATTATATTTTTATACCGCCTCTGTAAAACGCATTATTTAAGGTAAGTTTAAATGGGCCTTCAAAGCCGTTAAAACAGATGTTTTGTATGCAAACTAGTGAATCAAGTCAAACATACTGCGACGAACGTATAATTTGCTATGCAGGCCCAGAACGATATGGCAATATTGCCAAGGGAAACGTGGTATCTTAGATGAACTCTGAACTAAAATACAACACCCGTTGTCATAGCAACATAATGAAGAAAAAATATTGTAAATTTCCCCATGTGTTAGGCTATAAATATTGGCGGATTCATAAATTCGAAATAGAGGGGGCACTGGGAGGGAATTTCAGAAATGGGTTATACCACATTAGCCCCCACACATGTGTATCCAGGCGATTTCGGATTACAGCACCTCTAGATGGCCGGAAAAGCATTGTCAGACTTAAAAATTTGAACATAATTTTATTTCTTTCTCCAATTTTTGAAAAATTTAGGCCCCGGGGACCGAGTCGGCTGGGCCCCAAATAATTCGCCCCTGATAGCCCTATGTCATGTTCACGGGAACACATTTATTGTCGTTTATTGGTAGACCCATTGCTCTGCTATATCCTTGATATACGTAATTTTCTGCTAAATAGGGTAATAGATCAGAATTAATTAACTAATAGGCCTACACAACACTTTTTTGATTCACCTCAAACTTCAATCGACTGAATCGTATTGAAATAGGCCTAGTAGGAAATTAATTAATTTATTAAATGATTATTAATAATGTTTCCAAACAAGCTCGCAATTATATTTTTCGAGATATAAAGACACGTTTTTCAGTTTTAATCGATAGGCATAATAACATTATTTGAAAGTTAAATTGTAGGTTATTGAAGTGAATTTTCCAATTAATTTCTCGCGTCGAAAAAACTAAGTTGAATATTTGTGCTATTATCATAAATTTACAGTGCCAATGATAAAGGGACAGCAACACGTGGTCATGTTGATGATGACGATCAGAAAGAACTGTTGTTCGACGTCACCTACTTCAAGGCAAACCGAAAGGTACGATTATAAAATAAATATTATGCAATACATGAAAAAGTAAATTTATTACTCAACTATTACCTGGTGCACAATTGCCTTTTACTTAAGTTTGGCGCTATTGTCCTCAGTATGTTTCGATTACCCTAAGCTATGTTGGCTACCCTCATACCTTGCTGAACTTCTTCCACGTTATCGCCCGTCTCGTCACCCCCGTTCCTCCTCCCAAAACCTCCTCTCCGTTCCATCATATAATACTAAAACCTACGGCTTGAGCACCTTTACATCCGCTGCTGCTTGTCTCTGGAACAATCTACCTTTTTCAGTAAGATCATCTAATTCTATCTCTGCATTTAAATCTTCCCTGAAAACTCATTTGTTTAACAACTAGCTCTGAACTAGCGTACACTGCGCCTTTGATCATTGTACTGTGGAAATGGCGCATTACTAAATTTGTATTATTATTATTATTTCAAATGCTTTTTATGTTCAAACTTATGTTAATATATTATGTAAAATATGTTTATAAAAGATCATCACGACACCTACTCTTTACTTTTGAATTAAAATAGGCAGGAATTTCAAGTGATGCTAAACGCATTCTTACCACGAGTGCGCATGAGCGAACAGACAAAGAAAAATACCATGTAAGGATTACATCTTCATCTCTGAAATGCCATTTTTTCACTACACACTTAGACCTATATTGTAGGCCTTTGAATCTCATTCATCGATATTATGTCAATTCAATAATCATGTAATTTTATTGACAACTAAGTACCGGGTAATTATATATATAGGCCTGTATATATA
>NW_022698455.1:690491-702991 GCF_011630105.1 Anneissia japonica
AGACAATATTTGTTTTTCGTCAAAGCACATAGGGACTTTCTCTAACTAGATTACATACATTTTCTTTTTTCAGTACTTGTTAATGTGTTAGAACCAGGGAGTCAATTCGCAAAAACTGTAGTCTATCTTCATAAGGGTGAAACGTTTGGGGTAAGAGTTTTGTATTTATTATTCCATATTATAAAAAGTTTTTATATGTTTATTTGCTTTTTATTGTGGTAACGTCACCATCTACACGAGGACAAGGTAATTAAAGTTTTCACAATTACTGAATACTATTTTTCTTAGTATTAAATCAGATCCTATTCGTTTATCACTTATTTACTATCATGCATGTTTTTGTGACTGATAACAATAAGTAATGTTGTACGACATTATAAAATGTCTCTTGACCCTTGTGTTCTCCATGCCTAACACATTGTTATGTTTACTAATGACTATATGCTGGCATCGTTCCAACAATCCAATTTATAACACTTTCTGTTATGTTTTAATATAATTTACGTCGTTTTCCCACAGGAGCTTGCTATTGTAAATAAGGCTCAACGTCAGTCGACGATTATTGCTCGCGAAGGAATTGAACTTCTTTGTATCGATGCTGACGTAAGTTCGTCCATTTTACCACTTATAAACTGCTGTATCTAACTGACTTTTGAATAAAAATTAATTTAATTCAAACGTAATGATTAAATGTAAATTTACTCTATTTATCTTATATACATGGAGATTTCTAATATTGTTGTATGTTCTCTTGTTTAACAAACTTGCAGAACTACGTACAGATATTCATGGCTGGAGGCATTGGCACACTATTTGATCCCGAAAACGACTTTGTTAAGTAAGTACAGACATGATTGAACACTGTCCAATGTTGATATCGTAAGCGGATATATTTTAAGAAACCTTTCAATAAAACACCTCAGCTGTTTTGACAAGACTGAATTTAGTGGATTCGAAAGATTTAGGGTTATAAATCATTTAACTAAAACCAAACGCTATTGTTATTGACACGGAGACAATCCAACCAACGAATTAATTGGGTTTTGATATATTGTTTTTTTCTTTCAGAAATTTAAAATTCTTGGAAGGGTGGCCATTACACCTGTTGGTCGGAAACCGAAAGAAATGCGTATTTTCTTACTTCAAGTAAGTTGAATGAGTTAAAATTGTGTACTTTATACTACTTCACAACGAATCTAATTAACGCACATTTTAGAAGTGTGCCTTTATCTGATATCGACTGAAGTAGGCAAAACCGTTAAAAATGTTTACCGTCAGCATACATTGTCATCATTCAAAAGAACATTTCAACAGGTATCTATATAACAAATTAACCGATGTATTTTTTTTAATTCAACAACGCAAATACTATTGAAAATTACAAATTGTTTTTTTGCATTATGAAACTGACTAACGTCAGAGTTGCGTCATAATTATTGATTATACAAACAGTATCCATTTTTAGTATAGTGATCCCTCATTGCAATTTTATTTGATTTCCAGGCGTGGTGATGTATTGATTAAAAACAGTAAAACTACAGATTGGATCCTCATTGTGAAATCGGTAAGAATATTTCTAAACTATTTGCACAACTTATCCCTGTAAGCCTACAGTACATATATATTTTCCTAAACATCTTGTGTCTTAATTTTATTGATGTATTCCGAAAAGATCTTATTTCTAATGTAATTCCAACTGAAAAAAATCCCCTATATGAAAACAATGCTTTTTACCGTACGGTATAAGTTTGGTTTTTGTGGAAATTAGGAGTTCAAATGGTCTGCATTTTATGAAAAGTATAATGTTATAAATGTCTAAATTTAATTATTAGGGTAGTTGCTCTGTTATGAAACGACTGAAGGAAGTAGAATCAGAGCAAAGTCGTAGGCGGCGCTTTTCTTTATCAGGTATGATTCAGAAATTTGTGATTAATATATTTTTTAATACATTACCCTTCTCATTAGCTTTTTCTGTAGCGGTAAAGCGAGTAGCATTTCTTTATTATCCCGACTAACTCTAATATGAGAGACATTCCGATTAAAACTGTACGCTGACCGGGTTTTAAAAAAAGTTGAAAACATTATGAAGGATCCTCAGGTCACCCTCTCTATAATTGCTATTCAATAAACAAGGCTACGTCCTCCGAAACCTACGGTACACTCTGCAGAATTAGAAAGTCATTTGTTTTAATAGTATCCTTCATATTCAACTTTAATGTTAGAAAATATGCTTCCATTTTACTTATTTTCACTTTACTTATTGTATGTTGTTGTTAGTCATTTTAATAGATTTAATGTCACTCCATCTATCAAATTTCTGTATAGTTTAGATAATTATAGACCAATAAATGTTCTTGAATTCTGGAACTTGAATTTTGTGGGATCTACCATATTATTATATAAGAAATTGCTTATATCTAAATGTTATTGATTGATATTGTTTATCGGTAGATGCAAATGGTTTCCCAGATCATCAGCGATATCGAAAACGAATGTCACTTATTTATGGTCTGGATAAAGTTGGAGGAAAAAGCTTTGAAAATTTTGACCAACGGAAAAGACGGGAAGAGTTTGAAAGCTTCCTAAAAGATCTCGACACTCAAGTACTTTATGGAAACCAGAAGCGAGAATCAGACGACAAAAAGGACAATAGGAATGATAGCAAGCGAGTTTCATTTCAGGAGGGTGAGGCCGAGAAGGAACATCAAACTTTACAAGGTAGGAGACGAAGTAGTGGAGCAACAAAGGCTATTCAAGGGACGAAGATATTCAAAACAAGACGATCGACGCTTCCGATGCAAATGAAGAAAGTAAGTAGGCCTATTTATAATCAAACTTGAAGTTAAATACAGTAATAAAAAATCAGCGTTCTGTAATTACATCTATCAGATAAACTCACGAATGACGGCCATGTGTCTTCCTCAGAAAACACATGGCCATTATTAGCGGGATCCGTTGACAAAATCACTGCTGGTGTTCACTTGAGATCAAGGATTTATCATTATGCTTTACAAATGTACCGTATTCAGTTAATTTTTATGTCATTTTATGTTTTTATATATTTATTTATTATTTTGTTTTATTGGTTAAAAAATTACCTGCCCCTAACCCAGGGTGAGACCCTATCAGGTACTCCTTCTAGGTCAGAAGGATCATGGAGCTCATCGTGGGCAGGGGCACTCATATCCCTGGATCCACAGTCTAATGATGAAAATGCAATGTTTATCCATCTAATTAATTATGAGCTAGAGTGTGTCTATGTCCGCGAAATATTAGAGAAAAAAACTGTGACCTGTCGATTTGGTTAGCGGATATCGCCCTTTGGACGATTGTTCGTGATTTTCTACCACGCCGATGTCATCGAACAGTGTTGAAAGTGGGCTATTATTTTTCCTCTCTGATTTCGATGGAATCCATTTGTGTTGCTGTTGTGAGTAGAAGACTTGAAGTGGAAAGGTTTTTTGTGATATTGTACATTACTTTATTGTTAATGATGTAGCTCCATTTGACTGTGTCTTCCTCGTCTAAGAGTATACTGTCTTCACTTGATGTGTAACCAGTATTTATTGGAATAGATAAAACAACTGACCTTGCTTTCGTTTGTTCATTGTGTTGAAATAATTAAGAAATGATTGGTATTTGTATCAGCCGCATTTAGAGAGACGGAGAAATAAATCGATTACGTCAAATCAACAATTAGCTGATGCTATAGAAGAGGATACTGAAGAAGAAGAGAATAAGGAAGAAGAACAAACAGAAGATAGTGAAGACGACGACCCGCTAAAGCGTTTCTACAAGATAACAGGTAAATTTCAGTAATGCATAATGAACCGCTCCATAATAATCGGCCTAGTGTCAATTGAACATTACGACCGAACAATCAAAACAACCAAGAATACGCTCATGTCCCACAATTGAATTGAATTGAATTGTATTGATTTATTTACATTTCTTAAAATTACAGCAAAAACACAAGTCATTAAAAAATACATAAAATACAAGAAAATACAAACACACACACAAAAAATGACGAAATTCAAGAGATGCCGGATAGCCCATAAAAGTTCCAATTGGAACTTATTTCCAATGGGGTCCAAACACATATTTACGTACCTTCACGCTGCTGTTCTGTGGGACATGTGGGACTTCAGCAGCAATATTCAAGGGATGGGGCTTAGCTGAACGATCCATTAATAAAAGTTCCTCAAAACCGTCTAAAATTTTAAATTGTTGGTAAAAAGTCTTCACATTGTTTAACTAGTTTTAAAATCATATGCTTGGAATAAGCTATCAATTTCAATTGACGATATGTACGCGCCAAAAATACTGTTAAAATTGAGATTTGGTATGTTTACTTTATTCTTATTACTTACAAATTAATTTGTTTGGATAACAATACAATAGTTTACTAAAATGTATGTATTTGATTTGCATATTTAACGTGACCAGGTGACACAAAAGTTGTATCCAATAACGGAACGCCAGTTGGAAAGAGGAAAACCGTAGTGGATGAAGTTATTGATACCCATCTTGACCAGGTAACACAATGAAATTAAATGTTTTGCTATGCCATGAGAGAAATCAATCAACAAATCCTTGGAATTAAATTTGGTCAATTTCGATAAGTTCAAATGTATTTTCTATTATTGTTGATCGACGTCGGAACTTTTTGTTTCAGGAACAAACTGAAGATGGAGTTAAACCAATATGGGTCAACGTCCAAACGCTTACTAAAGGTTCAGTTTTTGTAAGTAAAACCACCAGTCTCGATTTATCACGTCATAATGACTGAAATAATTCCCTACGCAAGAAATTTCTTTTCTTCTCGCAAAGATAATATATACTGAATGCTATAATACAATTATTTTCGTCGTCATCGCCATCCTGATCGTAATCATTATAATCATGATTATCATTATTATTAAATTTATTCATATCGTTATTAATGGAAACAATCATATTATTAATTAATTAAATAACCATTCTTGCGATTTCCAGGGTTTAGCTGAACTAGCATTTGGACTCCAGCCCAGCTTTGCAGTTGTAAGCAACGGCGCGGAATGTATTCTGCTGTCGAAGAAGTTCTATTTGGAGCACGCCAATTCGCACATGATGACAAAACTAAGAACCGATGTGAGTTAAAAGCATATTGTAGGCTTTAGAATTTAAAAAAATACAATTACGACAAGAAATACATGAAAAAATTGACTCAAATGAGCCGTTATTAGGGCACCATTGCCTTTGTATGAGTTAAGGAACATAAGGAATAACATTCAATATCTTATTTACTTAATCTGTATATGCCTATTTATAATTAGAATCAGAAAATAATTGTCCTGAGTGGCGCCCCCACTCTCTTAATTTTTCAAAAATATGAAAAAGTGGAGAAAAAAAAATTGTATTGAGATATAAGTTTGGGAGCGCCAATTCCGGCCATACAGAGGTGCCATAATCATTATTGTTATCTTATATCAGCCCCAACCATGGTGGGGGCATCTATGAAATCCCTTTCCAGGGCCCCTCTATTTCACATTCTTTGTCGGCCATTGTTCCTCGCTAGTGTACAGAAGTGTAAATGTTCTTAAATTAGTTGAGAATCCGTATTGTAGTAAAAGTATATGTAAATCTGTGAATTAATTGTTCGAAGTTTATAAAATTATACTTTTGTATCTTTGAGCTATTCAATGTCTAATTTCCAGATTTTTTTTTTTATTATTTCCGGATTTTACCACAGACATACTTCAAACCATACGTCGAAATTCAAACCATGAAACCCCATATCCCATGTGGTACACAAATGTAACAAAATATTCTTTTGTTGATTTATAGGAATACCCTTACCCAACAGACGAAGAGATGCAAGCACAACTTGAAGTAGAAATGAAATGGGAAACATTTCGAATAGGAACACTGAAGAAAACAATGAAAATAAAAAATACAGAGAAGCTTGCAAGAAGATCATCGCTTGAAGTGGGCTTTTAGTAAGAGAGTCCTTGGGCCATGGAGGGTGGGCAGCTCATTGTCACATCTCAACTGTGGAATCTTCTCATTCAATTGACTAGATAGGCCTACATGGTTATGTAATTTGCTGTTCAAAATAATTTTTTACCGTTATGTATTCGTGAGTCGCCATCCGTCTATTTGTTTAAAAATCTCATTTAAAAACTCACTTATTTCGTTCTCTTGATTTCCCCTTTTCCATCCCTTGCCAGCTAGCTTTTCTGTAGTTCTATCAGGATAGGAGGGGCCTGAGTCCTAGGATGGCCAAGACTCAACTGGTGCTGGACAGGGTACATTTTGATAGATCCCTGCTCAGCGAAGAGGGCGTATCCCCATACTGCGGTTTGGGTACTGGCTTGGATTTTCCTTTTTTTATTTTCCAGTTACATCTGCTCACTTGTTCTGCGCATAGAGACTCTCGTATTTTGCGCAATATAAATAACCTTTACCCTTTAACCTTTAACTTTTTGTTTTAGTGGCAATGAATCTGACACACTGCCCTTTCTTCAAGTTGATTGCATATGCGCAGTGACACTGGTCTGAATATTGTCTGTCACTGCATAAGGCGGCAGAGCTTTCATCACACGCCTATGACATCATAACGTATTTTAGGATATTTTCGTAGATACTGATTGGACCAAAGATGAACATAGAAATAAATTAATGGAATACTTTTAGACACAGTGCAATAGCTAAGTATGTTATTAGGAGATTAGAAATCTTAAAAGTATATCAATTTTTCCTAGCGGAATATTTGAATAAATAAAATAAAAATTGTATTAAAACGATGATGTCCCCCATACACTTTGTTTTATCAACTTACATAGACACAGACACTTTAAAAATACAAAGCACATAATAGCACAATGAAAAAAAATGAAAGAAAATAAAGATTGCAGCGATCTTTGATCTTAATCATAATTGTGAGCTGTCGTGAAACAAATGAGTCTTGGTACGTCCAGGTCAATATAGGCCTATTCAAGAAAATAGGCCTATAACTGAAGTGGTATTTAAAAAAAAAACAACGGGTTTCAATTTTCTGATAAGTTTAATATGTATATTTCATAATAGGAAAGTTCTGAGTTGAGTTTCCGAAGTTTTTGTGGCACATTTTGTAAAGCTATTTTTCAGAATTGATAGAAAAACCAACACAATTTTTTAAAGTTGTATATCTTTATAGGCGATTTTCATTTTTTGTACCACAAGACTCATTTTGTCACGACAGCTCACATTTTTTAAAGTCTCTAAAAAATGATGCGACAGGTCATTCGTTGGATGGACTAAATTGTGTTGCTAAGATATTGGTAAACCCATTATTGAGTGCCAAACAGCAGTCGTATACTCAGAGTAACAAGGCTAAGTTCATCAGTGTTGAAACCAAAATTCGGTTTAGGATTCTTAAAACAAAAACATTTTCATTTCCCACTGAAATAACACAATGACAGTGTTTAAAAGGTGAACGTATTATGAAACTTAAATTTTCACAGCCGAAGATGGGAAGGTAGGCTGGGATATATAATCATGGTCGAATTTGGGTTCGAAGTCGGATGTTTCGCTTGAAATTTTCTACAACTTCCTGCATAGTAAGATCACGCTTCTTTCTCCAGTTCAGTTTCTCTTGAACGTCGCGTCGTGACGTATCATCATTCGGATATGGACGCATCTGAGAAGAAGTGAAAAGTTATTGTGAAAAATATCTGCGCGACACTAGACAACAAACATATAGATTTTTTTTTTGTAAAACAAACCGTTCATTATACAAAACATACGGTATGACATACAGGCTTTATTACCAGTCAAATATTTAGGGATCTACGCTTTAACTTATAGTAAAAATGAAGATATTAGTTAAATTTTAAATAAAACCACACATCCGTCTGTAGACCTTTACCAGAATGGAGCTATTGAAGAAGAAGACTTCAATGAAGTTTTTTCTACATGAAAAAAGAAAACATAGAAAAAGAACTAACCGACTTTATGCTTTCATTTAGGATTTTGAAATCTGCGTGAAAATGTGAATGTATTTACAATGCTATTGCAGGTCTATTTATATTATCGCCATCGATAAGTGTATGTTAATAATTGTAAACCAGCCTATAAATATCATACTTACATTATCAGTGATGCTCTTGACTGTTTCTTCAGTGCAGTGCTGAATGAAGAATTTCTTTGAGATCAATACGCATTCGGCTCCATTACTGATCAAAAACAGTTTCGGCTGCTCACCGAATGCAATTTCAAGGACACCCTATAGGTTAGTAGATAAAAGTTATACATTTTTGATCAGTGGAAGCATTTTATTTAGTTCTACAGTCTCTGGGTTGACAGAAGAAAATGTTTAAAGTCGAATAAGATGTAATGTGCATTATACGTAAAGATACAGAGAATTTAAAACTGCTCGGTACCGTAAGTTGCAGATAGAACATTTTATCAGTAGTTTATTAGGCCTATTAAGACAGATGATACGAGTTGGTGGAAAACAACCGAAAATTCACATAGGCCTATGCCAAAACCAGGGGCGGATCTAGAGATGTCCGAAAGGGGGGGCCGATTGAAATAACACTATCCTATGGGGTCCGGGGGCTTGCCCCCCCACGAAATGTTTGTGTTCTAGACGCCCGAAATAACCTCTGAGGCGTTTTGTGTGACTAATTTTTCTTCTTTCTTATTTCTTTCCTTTTTTCCCATTTGTTTATTTTCCAAAAAGAGGGGGGGGGGGAAGGAAGGGCCCGGCCCCCACCAAACCCGGCCCTGAAAATACCAGTAGCTCGACAAACTCACTGGCAACGAAATTATTATTACATTATTATTTTTATTAGGCCTATATATCACAAGTCTGTATCTGTCCTAACGCAGCCAAACATCAACTTACAAAAACATCGCCTTTTTCTAAGGTATCAATCTTTACGTATGATGTAGTATTCTGATTATTTCTTGAAATATTCTGGAAAGAAAAAAGAAAAAAAACGAGGAGTTATAATATAAATACATTTAGCTGCAAAATTATATGTTTAGATATTCAATTAATACAATCCACCTTAGGTGTCAGATATTTGTTTGTGAATAAAACGGTGAACAATATGTTGTTTAATAACAATATGTTGTTTAATATGTTGTTGGGCGGTTTGAAACTTTGGTAACAAAAATATAACATACAATTGCGTGTAAAAAAACGACATTAAAACTTTAGCAGGTATAATAATCGTGCGCAATTTAAACTAAAAATCCCTTTTCTAAAGAACAAGTTTGAAATCTAGGAATGGTAGTTGCAATGGATTGGATTATTATTATTATTTTTTTTTTTTGTATTTCAAACATTTATACAGGATTAAAACATATTAGGTGGTTGTTAAACCCTGTTTTATATATGGTCCTGTTCAATCTTACACTAGATTGTATATAACAAAATACCATACCATACGTTACACTTCAATAAGTATTAAATTCTAATAAGGCAGAAACATGGATGGTAAAAGTGAGCTGCCAATATTTTATGCGCGCTAGATATACCGTTCAACATTTTAATTTATATAAGAAGAAAGATCAAAATATTACAGTGATAAAATTAGAAATATGATAAAGAATAAAAATAACGCATCATTACAGAAAAATAAATACGTAAATATACATCACACACAGTCAAGATAAAAAAGAAATACACATATCATCGTCATACGCCCTATAAAAATTCATAGGGCCTATACATATTACAAGGCCATGTTTTGCCTATGGATTGTCTCACAGTCGGGTTTACTTTATGCAATTAACAATTATACTTTAATTAGACTGGTGATAGCAAGAGTTTTAGAGGATGTTTTCCGTAATGCTAGTGTCGTTAATCTTGGGGAAATGTTGATGGGAAAAATATCAAATTTACCAAGGCAACCGGTTCTGATTGTCTACTTGATTTAGTTTTTCTGACATCTTCGACTGAAAAGCAAATATTGTTTACACATTTAATAAGGTATGTATTGAAATCAAAACGTTGGCTATTGAAAGAAAAACACATTGCTCCATCGGGGTTCAAACCCAGAATGTTTCTTTGGGACACTTCTATTAAAGGGACACTATTTTGGTCATGAAGGTGTCTCCTTAATAAGGGTTCTACTTATTAATACTTTTCTCGATTATGAAAAAAAAAATCACCTTCGTCGCATTTCTCTTCATCTTTCGAGCGGCTCTTGATTTCTTCTTGTTCACCATGTGTGAAGTTACGTGTATAAAATGGCCCCTAGAACAATAATACATAAAAGAATTTATCGATACTTTGTCATAAGAGTAATGATGATGATGATGATGATAATAATAACAATAATAATAATAATAATAATAATAATAATAATAATAATAATAATAATGTATGTTGTTGATGACTTACTCTCTTAAAGTTTATCAACACTTCTTTCATATCTTTTTGTGCTGTTTTTACTGTATTCAGTCTATTCCCTCTGCTTCCAGATTCACCTTCCTCCACAGCGTCATCAGCAGCCTCTGATTCGTTCGAATTTTCCTCTTCTACGATTTTGTCTCCATCGTCGTGCACTTGCGTCTCTGCCCTCACATGAATCTGGATAATATTTGATGGCCTCTCTGCTGGACGAATCCATTTCCCTTTTAGAAGCTCTGCACGCATCTTGAAGAATGCTTTAGTGTTTTGTTTGATGATGTTTTCGTGATATCCAAAAGGATGTTCCTGACGTTTTAATCTATGATGGGCTAGAAATAATAATTTTTGTCATATTCAAAATCTATTTTATTTAGAACAGATTTGGTTCAGTATATATACACGAATATTTGTTGCATTACACTTTTGTAAAACATACTCGTCTTGATTTAACGTCCTATTCATTTACGTGGGTTCTGTCAAAAGCTAACACTAATGCCTTTTACATGCAGTCATCTGTATTTCTGCTTCTTTGTGGAACTCACTGCTTTCACACTGTTTTCCTTCTCTATGTCAACCGTCCCAATTTAAATATCTTGTGGACAGGTTTCTTTACGGTACGTAACCCCTAGTTTCACTAGGTTTGTTTGGTGGTTTTCAAGCAAAAAAAAACCCAAGTTATTCTTCATAGCCTTCTTCTTACCCAAATATTTTTTAGTCTTTGGACTAACTACTGGATCTTCTACCTGTTCAACCTTGTGTTGCAGGGCTTTCATAACCGCACAACTACCCTACACGTAAAATAGAAAATATGTATGATAACGGGTAATGTTTTCAAAATGCTCACTCAGTATTGGAAATGTAGCTTGGTGGTTAAGATGCTTGTCTTCCAATCCCAATGTCCTGAGTTCAAATAAAGATTTTTACACGTAACAAAAACATCTGCTCTCCCTAATCCTCCTATTAGACTTTGCTGATAAAGCATCACATTATTTGATTTATTTAATATAATTATGGCCCCTGAATATCAGCCGGCATTCAAGTACATATCTGGCTGGAGGGTCACCCTCTATAAATCTGGTTTAAAAAAGATTTACTGATTGTAGAGTGTTGATAAAAATGAAGTAGGGGTAGAAGACGTGCAGGCTATTGAACGGGAATATGCCAGGACCTGATCCATTCCAAAGAGTATAGGCCTATTTAAACATATTAATAATTTTGGGCGGAGATGAAGGTTTATTTGTATCAGATTAACTTACCGATTTTATAAGGTATATCCACTCCGATGTTCTGTTGTTTTCGACGACTATTGCCTTTGGTCTATCGATAATGAAATACAAAGTATACAAAATATGAATGACATTTAAGGTAAAATTTATCGGATTTGATTAATATAAAATAAAATGATTTATCGATCATTTTGAAGAATCACTTTTGTGTAACTTTCAATCAAACACATCACCTATTGTCTTTAAGTTAAAAACTCTAGAATGTTTCTATAAAATCATGCCTAAATTAAATTCAGTTATTACAACACATAAACAGTCCATATTAATTAAAATCAATTAAAGTTACATTATCTTCATCTAATTAATCAGGTTATGTAAAATATAGGCCTATTTTGTTGTAAATTTGGTGCTATTCAAATTGAAAGAGACAGACTTACTTGTAAAAGTTAAAAGTACATTTCTCCGGGTTAGACTGTAATAGATGAACAGGCCAAGAATCGAAAATACGTATGGACCTAAATACCAAGATAAACATGAGAATTACTTATTTATATTAATTATTAAAGGAAAATACTATATATTCGTATATGTTATTGTTATATAATATACAAACACATACTATGACATCTAAAAAAGTTTTCAAAATATTTGTCTGTCTAAATATTTGGATCTGAATTTAAGAAGGAAATTATGTCATTAGAAATGACTTTATATTTACCTAAGAAATGAGTTCAGCTGATTAGTAAGGCTAACATCAGACATTTGTTTCTGTGGTTGATTGACGACGTCAACGATTGTGTTAGGCTTCGATCTATGAGAATTCACAGCATATAGTAATCTAATTGTTAGTATAAGTTAAAATCGGAATTAATAGGCCTAATTAAAAA
>NW_022698455.1:705491-711631 GCF_011630105.1 Anneissia japonica
ATACATTAATTCATACCCATACTTAAAAGTATTTGTATGTATTAATGTTATATTTTATATATATGCATGTTATATAGGCCTATATATATATTTATAATGTGTATATATATATATTTAATATATACGGTACATACTTCTAGATGTGTTACATAGTATATCAAATTGAACTTTTTTCTGTAATAATGTAAACGAGATACCTGAGCCGGAAAGTATAACATAAAAGGTCCATGGACGGTGATTAAAACGAATTACCACCCGATGCTGCTCGTATGCTTCGAACCACGATTTTTCTATTAGGCGCTTCTGCATCTCGATCGGAAACCGTCCTAGAGGCTTATGTCTTTGTAGTTCAACTTGCACCTATCAATACAAAGTCAGAAACTATAAAACGAACAATAAAAATTAATATAGGTTCATCATTGTTTTTAAGGTAAAACAATATGTAAAATCGTTTTTCGTTTCCACCCATTGTATTTTTGCTGCTGGTTTTTTTCGATATTCTTTCTCAATTTTCTTCCAAAATCATAGTCAATATAAAAATTTAGTAGGCATAGGCATATAGGCCTATATTAAAAGAAGAAAAACATAGGCTCGCAATAGAACATTGAAGGCATCAATATAAAATACAAAACCATCTTCAAAAATCAACCCTAAGTTCAAAAGGAATGAACAGGAATAACGATAATTTGCCACTTTACCTAAACCTTTTGATGGGTGGATTTCCCTTTTATATATTGGATTGTTTTGTCATTAAAGCAAAATAGGCCTAGCTACCTACATGGTAAATATCCGCTTCTTTTCTATCTCCTGGTTTGATATTTAGAACTCGTTTCGTTGCTTTGGATACACGCCTCTGACGACATAAAAGTGCGAACAATTAGAAAAATAAAATTATGGCAGATTCAGTATTATATACTTAAACGTGGTAAGAACAAAAACTATCAAGTCACTATCATCGTCATCATCACCATCAGTGTCATTATTATCATCATCATCATAAACGTCGTCGTCATTGCTGTCTGATCATCATCATCATCACCGCAATTATAAACGTCATATCATCATTATTATAATCAGTATTATCATTGTACATATAATTGTTTTTATCATTATTTTTCATTATTATTAATCCTTATTAGTTATTAATATTATCATCATTATAACGATGATCATCATCATCATCATTGTCATTATCATAATTATCATCATATCACCTTTTTGCTAGCCTTGAATCTGGTAATATCAAACACCAAGTCATTCTGTATTTTATAGCTATCTGCGGCTTGCGCAGCATCCATTGCTGTATAAAGGTTTACAATCTGCCGATCGCTCTCACTATGTATACCACAATAAAAAGAGAAATTCAAATTAATGACGGATCTTAACAATCCTCTAGAAAGATAAATACTTCCTATGTGAATTAATAGTCTTTTATATTTTTATATCCAATTGCAGGTGGTATTTTCTAACTTAATCTAAAGATGCTGAATTTATGAGTGTTATTTTTCTGATTCTGCAGCAAAATTCATGCTTTCAAAAATACCTAGATCAAAACATTCATTTTCTATTACTCCATTCTGAATGTACAATATACTTACCTGAATATATACGTTTTTGCCATCCTGAGTAATAAAATTATCAGGGTTACTCTTGCCAAGAATTTTCCTCTCCTGGAAGTCTAAAAAATGTAAATAAAAGTATGTATTGATAGTGATAGACTTATTTAACAAAATGTAAATTCGAATTTTCAACTTACGATTACGATTTTTTGTTACACATACATTAAATAAAATAAAATTTTGTTCTTAAAATTTCGTGTGGCTTCATCAAGTTACTGTAGTTAATTTGAAACGCAACAAGAACATATTTTATTGGATAGACTAAATAACAAATCCACAAAATGTTTACTTTTCAGACCGCATTATCAGTAACATTTCAATTAATTAAATGTCTGCGCAAGTACAAGATGGTAAACTGTGCACACGTGCTCATCTTTTGCCGAGCTACATGTGTGATATACATGCATATTCAAATTACACACACGCGCGCACACGGGCGCACTTGCATATTAAGAAGGTTTATAATGTCTACTGAGCTGGGGACGATATATAAAGTAATTTTTACTTACATAAACTTTATTGTTGTTGATATCGGTGCATGGTGTCGTCTGGCCCACCTGTTTCATCATGTCTTTGTAAGTAGTTCTCATTTTGTTATCAGGAATTGCAAGTCTCCTGCCTCGCTCTCGATAAGCTTCAGATGCTTTCACTTTCGAATCACCCTGATTAGGCCCATTAGAACGCGTTATTCTTTTATATATATTTGTCTCATATTGCTTGCTCTGAACTCTCCGTTTTTTGTGTCTTCTGCCCATTAAATCAAGCACCGAGTGTATGTGCTGTTTTTTCCGATGGGCGTTCATGATATCACGATAAGAAGACGAGTGTCGGGAACATTCCCCTTCAAGAGATAGCTCGTCGTCACAGTAGGGTACAGAGAGTCCTTTTCTCTCTCGGCGTCTTTGTGATATAAGTTCGTGCAATGACATTTCTCCTGACATAGCTCCCAAACCACCGAAGTGCCTTGCCCCAGTCGACTTATAAACGGGTATATGCATATTGGAGAGCATGTCCTTATTATACCCTACAAGGTTCATAATTCTCGATAGATTTACACTTTCTCCCCTGCATCTTTAGTTTAACCATTTGTTGTTGTATGATGATAGAATATTACATACGGTTGCCATGTCTACTTTCCTGGTAGAGCTAAGAAAATAATTAGACAATAAGCGAGCGCGCCCTTCATTAGCCAATCACAACCCTCGATGTTTTATCAGCGGGTCGACTTTAGCTTGTCGTTGTGCATTTAGTTCCACCTGCAGAAGTAATAATCTTTCAATTCTCTTGAAATTCAATATTTATTTTTAAAAACACAATCATTAAATAGATACGTTGAACTATTGGCCTTACAATAAAGTATTCAGCATTTCATGCGATTTATTTAGATGAAGCAAACGGCACCCATGTGAGATATTAGATTAATATGATTGACATCTGCCTTGCACGGGCCTTTGTATGGACAAGGAAGTTAAGCAATTCCGAAATATCGAGGATAGCAATCCTGAAAGACGCAAGTAAAAAAAGTGTAGGCTTATGTGTTTGTATTGCTCTTTACAAACATAGGCCGACTCTATCAACATTCTGCTCGATAATAATCCCAATCGGCCAACAAAACGGCATAGCAATATAGATGTTACGGTACCATAGTAATTAAAACTGCTCGTTATTTTATACGATAAAATATTTGAAATACTACGCCTTTGCAAACGCGGCACACGTCATGCGTAAATATGATGGTGGTTCAGGTCTAAAATTAAATTGCGTGAAAAAAGTTATTAAGTTAAAAATGTTTAAAATGGTATTCATTAATGTTAATTTTTATTATTCAAAATATCGTTTCTTTGTTTTTATATGAAATTAAGATCGTTCATCAGTTGTTTGGACTTTCAAAGTACTGGTACTTATGATTGCACTAGCTTCAATCATTTATTAGGCCCTATATACATGACATTTGGGATTGGCATTCGGAAAATTAATGTCGGCGTACATAACAACGATTAGTTGCTGAACAACAGTTTCTATAGCAACGCCACATCAGGAGGACTTCGAGAGACGTTATATTATATCCACAGAGTTGTATACCTCTTAAAACTGTTGTGCCGACTGGTGCGGCAATTACCATTAGCAATATTTTATGCAGACTTACACTAATGTGGTGTTGTCGAGAAATCATTTACAATGAAGTGATGTTATGGTACATAAAAAATATATAACCATTATCGAGTGTCTTCGAATTACGATCTGATGCACAACCAAATTCGAAAGAACGTTAAAACGCAATGAAACAAAAATCCGTTAATGGTAAAATCTTGACGTGCCTGTGGCGCACAGTCTGCATAGGAAACTTCATGTTCAAAATGTAAAAATATATTCGCATTCTTGCTTCACAAAACCAATCAGGTAAAAATTCGACGTTAAAGTAGGTCTGGCAGCGATATGTACCTTGTGCAAAGTGATATACGTCATTTTTCAATATCATATCATGCAAACTGAGATTTAAATGTCGATCCGACATTCATTAACTACCAGCTAACAATTTGACGTTATAATTACGTTATAGTTTGATGTTTAAAACTCTTTTTTCTTGTTTTTGTAGAACCATAAATACGTATTCATATTTCCAACTAACTAACGTTGCTTAAACGTTGTGTTAACGTCATGTTGTGACATAGCATAAACCTAACCACTACCGTATGTTCAAAACTCGCGAATCTACCGATGTACCAGAGACGTCGTGATATACAGCATCTATACGGGCATCTATATTGCACCTATATAGATATTTTAGCACCTCAGACGAATCACAAAGTACCGATAGGATAGGCACTATTATAAAATACACCGAATTATATGTAACCAACGGACCAATGTCTGGTGCCTGCTAAAAGTCTAACCCACTGGTTCTTAATTAATTTTGTTTGAAGGGCCAAATTATTTTTAGAGTTGACCTCATGGGCCAAAGATCTTCGGCATGTTAAAAGCAATCGCTATACATCTGGGTGAAACTCTTTCCTCTAAGATGGGTCTATTTGAAAGGGGTTTCTTTTTTGGCAATTTCAAATTATACTATTATTGATTATGCAATTGTTATTGGCTATCTTGCGTCATCAGTTTAACAGTCATTAGTCAACTTTGGTGGATCGCTTTACCAATGTAACTATATCACAATACAAAAGCCTACGCTTAGAGTTTAAACTTATTTTTTGAAAAATACAAAAGTTTTTTGCATCTTGTGGAAAACAAATTTTTATTATCCCTGTAAAGTAAAGAATGATATTGACGAGTCACAGTGAACAGAAGAAAACACTGAGACTGAACTGTGGCACAAAAGTCGGTGTAATGCTATATTGTATGATTTGAAAAGACGGCTACTGACGAAACACTGTGATTAGAACAACAGAGACAATCGGCAGCACAGAAGAGTCCTGTATGACATACGGTACATTATTTGTAGGACAATCGAAATGCATTTTCATGAGCACTGTTCCTTGGTTAAATTAAGTAGGAATGTCATTGACGATAAAACCCAATAGACGTATTTCAAAATAACCTAAGTGTAGGCCTAGTTGTGTTTACCTCCTATGATTTAACAATGGGTTTCTTCTAACGTTAGTCTCAAATCATGCATCAGGACTCTGCAATCATTACAATTTTAACATATCCCCTGGGTTGCTATGTCGAATGTAGCTGCGCCAATAAGAATAACCATCTTGGGAGTATTTTTATAGTTCTGTTTACAGGGTTTAATTTTGGTTCTGAGTGGGGTAACCCTACATCATAACGCGTTTTTTATTTTTTTAAATTTTTGTTTTTGCTTGTTTGAAGTGAAGAATAGGACCACGAAAAGCACGAGGTAAGATGCTATATAGGCCTAGTGTATAGTGAAATTTAAACAAATGCAGATGTGAATATTTAACAGCACTGGCCAAATGAAAAGAAGATGATATTACGACTCGCATAATGCTATTGAATGTGGAATGAGTTTGTTATATAAAACTATCGTAACTTCTGAAAGAGCTTAATAACAAAAAGTGTGTGTGTTACATGAACAACAACATTCTGTGCATGCTATCTGGCCGATTTTCCCGCTAACAACACCATCAACTTCGTCTCATTAAACCATGTAAATTATTTTATTATATGCTTAAGAAAACACTTATATGTTATCATGACCTACCTTGTATGATGTCAACAAATTTAATAATTGAAGGCAATCAGTAGCTCTCTATAAAATGGTAACAGGTAAAAATTATAGCTACCTATATCTCAGTACTGTTTATGAATCAATAATGGACTGTGGTGGGCCACGGGTTGTACTAAATCTCTTTCCAATTTCCTTTTTATCAGTTGCGGTTCAACTCGTGACTAGAAAGAGCTATTCTAAAACGCGATAGATTACTATGGAAACCATTGAAAAGCTGTTGTATTTGTTCTATTTTTGGGTTTTCATAAACAATGTCGGTAGTCAGGTAAAATTCTACCAGTGGGCTTTGCACCCATTTAGACGTATAATAGCATTAG
>NW_022698455.1:711811-712366 GCF_011630105.1 Anneissia japonica
TCGCCCTCCCAATTCGACCCCACCTTTGGGACCTGAAAATATATGTATATATAGGCCTATATATATATATATATATATAAGAATTTATAAAAATTAACCTGAATTATAGACCTACCCGGTATATTTACACAGATTTATACCATTCGTATTATTGTAGGCCTATAGTAAATGTTACCAATTGTGGATAAGTGGGGGTTACAGCAAATCTAGTCTAATAATGGTTAAATGAAATTAGGCTACTTTAATAACATTTTCTCCTCCACATACTCGACTAGTGATTTGACGACATAATTTTCTCCAGACAATTTCCCATGCTTACACTCAACTCCGACTACAATGTCTCCGGCTAATGGACTTCATTATAATGCAAATACTGAGCATGCACGCCATAAAATCATCAAGCATGTTTGAATACGGCGTTGGATTAATTTATATTAACGTTGGTATAATATACACATATCAACGTTGTTATAATACATACATACATATATATATATATATATATATATATATGTTTATCTATATATATATATATATATATATATATATACATTA